>NC_056748.1:410662383-410719883 GCF_019279795.1 Protopterus annectens | reverse complement strand
TGCAACATGACAGTGTTAAAGTTAGCTCTATGTGGTGGTGTTAGTATTACATTGTTTGGAATTCAGATTTTATACTTTCACAGGTGTAATGTTAAAATCAGACCCTGTCTACTGCTGTGTGTGAGCTAGTGGTACATTACGGTCATTGTATGATCTTTTGAATTGCTTTTCATTTCACTACCACTTAGGAGAACCATTAATTGTAGCCCCATGCATTCAACATTCCCATTTCCCTCTTGCCACATGACATCCTTCCTGCAGAGGAATGGAGGATGTTCTCATGTCAAAGGTGCATATGCACATCATGAAGCAGAATCATTTTATAAGACTCTGAAAGCCAGCTACAGATCACTGGATGTGTGATTGCTAATTATGTCATGGGGTGGTCCACATGTCACATATGGACAGAGGCAGTATGTAATGCAATCAAATACACATATAAGCACATAGCTGTACTATCTTCCATCATATAAATATAGGGAGCTTGGTTTAAGTGGTATAATAATGACTAGGATTTTATGTGATGGTGGCCGTAAGCTTAGTAATGTCCTATGAACATTTCACATGTCAATGTTGCTGTCATCAACATGTGCTATGTTGAGGTGTGGATGTACGGTAGGCCTACAAGAGAGTATTACAATCTGTGATGTGAGGTAATGTATTGATGGCCACTGCTGACATTCTATTACATGTTCCTTCCATGATAGCTGTAGGAATATACCTCCTGAGAACTGTTGTCATGGGATGATACCATGTATATTGTTGGCTTAGTAAGGCATGCATTTTTATAGTGGAGCAGATCAACATTCTATGTAGTTCTCATCCAATCATCATAGTGACACTTGCAGTAAGGCACGTGTGCATGTGTATACCTACCATGATTAAATGCTCTGTGACATATATCAGTATACATTCATACTGATGACATGGGCACATACGTCTTGTTTCATCCACATGTTGTAATGCTGTGATATACACAATCACATGATTTGATTTAATTGCAAGCTTGTGGAATTAATCATATGCTCAACTGTGTAGCTATTCCCTAGGATTATTGAGGTAGTCATCAGCACCATTGTGTGACTATCAGCTTTTGTGTCAGTAACTGTTCTGTATGTGCCACAAATATCATATAAGGACTCATTACAAACAAGTTATCAGACAACTCAAACACAACTTTCCAATGAAAAACATACAGACATATGTTGTGCAATTAATGTAATTACATGACATTGGTAGAGTTGTATGACTGTGTCAACAGTACCACTGTGTGACATGTGATGCATAACCAAGGTTGTATTTGGAAGTGCTGTCACAAATCATTTATTTAAATAAGTGTCAAATATTAACGGGGGATACACAGCTAAGTGCAGAGCTGTTTGTGGATGCAACAAGCCATGAGTAACTTGAGGCAGTACACAATCTGATAGCTGACAGTTTGTCTCACACTTCACCCCCTGTCCCCACTGGCCATGAGCCAAAGTATACATGCAAGCATTACCCAGTTTATTTTTTGTGGAGGGCAGCTCATCTGTCTGCTTTCTAAGGCTAATAACACAGGATCACTGGACCTGAGAACATCACAGGTTACCTATACCATGACTTAAAACCTGACCTAGCAGACACAGTTAGATCCCTACTTAAATATGGCCTCCAGAGCGACTAGGGTCTTGCAGAAGGGTTTAAAGCAACAGTCATCCATCTCAACAAGGGGGAACCATTGCCTGATCTTGATGCAGGACATTATGCACCCATAACCCTGACCCCCTCATCTGTGAGGCAGACCAATGACTCATCATGGGTTTACCAAAAAGGACGCAGGTAATCTCACAATGGTGTACCAAACCCATTTTTGATTTGTTAAGGCTACATCATGTCTGTTAAGTCTGGTTGACATCTTCAGGAAGGTCAGCAAGGGCATGCATGAGGAAAGGACTGTCATCCCACATAACTTGACCTGGCCAAACTATTTGACAAAAATCCACACCCAGATATTACAGAGAAACTGTCTCATGTAGGCATAAACACCTGTGTAACTAAGTAGTTAGACAAATACATCATACACAGGACCTAGTGTCGAATTTGTGAAGTCACCTCTAGCTAGAGTCCAGTAACCAGGTTTGTACCTCATGATTCTGTACTAGGACCTTTCTTGTTCAGTACTGTCATTTCAGAAGTCAAGACAAACATAGAAATCCTTTGTCTAACCAGCTTTGTGGATAACTGCAAATTGTGAACAATCACTGAATCCAAGAACGCTATGGATATACTAAAGAAAGTATCTGTTGCCAGAGCCATGAAGGCACACTTTATGAACAAAACGCTTGATTATTTCCTTTTGAACGCAAATACACAAGCCAATTACAACACAGGCAGCACACCCCTATGAGCAGACCAACTGGTACTCAGCGAGATAGTAAGTGGAACTTCCACCAGCATGTGATAACAGTCATGACAAATCCCTTTAATGCAGCATAAATCCTGAGTATGAGCAGACCATCCACATCAAAGGACATTATAGTTCCATTGGTCTCAGCACTCGTCACATCAATAATTGAGTACAAAGCACTTTTTTTCCTGTACCTCACCACTCATCTTCCAAGGATGATCTACTCAAGTGTAGTACTTTTGCCACAGTGTGCTTTCTATTCATCTTTTTGTTCATACATAAGTATTCTTTGTGATACATAACCATTAGGAGTTGACAGTGCAGACTTCCCTTCAAGGTGTTATACAAGATGTGCTTGTGATACGTCTATGTACCCTTATTGATCACAAGCAAAACTTTATTTTGGTATGCCAAAAATATGTTTGCACTATACGTTGCACTCAGTACACTTTTCTGTAATGAGTTAGTAATGCAGTCACTGCCTTACATTTAGCCATGGTAGTCATTGTGTCTGTTCATCCAATCTTGGAGAACAGGTTTGCCGTAGGTAAACTTGTCTGCATGTCTGAATGTGTTAGTGTTGCTTTACATGCTTTCCTGACCAGCAATACTGTTGCCGGCCATGAAACCTCACCTGTATTCATGTAAGCACAATGGGCAGCATGCATACACAATTATCACTCCTGCTCATCGCACAAACATGTAAACTCCATGTAAGCTTCACGCTAAGCCTACATGGACTTTATTGAATCCCCAGGAATATCTATTTTTCTCCAAGATATGAAAGTGTGTGGACAGGGTATTTGAATAACATATTAATAATATGCAGTAGATTCTTCTGAACATGAACATTGAGTTTCATTTGCAATGTTACAAGTAGTGATAATGTATTACCTTACCAGGATTCTTTGTCTGGGCATAAGTTGCCCTTTCCATGGGAGGAACATGGAGAAAAGCTCCAAGTACAAATACACGTGCAAAAGATACAAAACGCAGATAAGAAAAATTACAATGATTTTAACAGAATGAATAAAAATAGAACATATCGTAAGTTATAAATAGGGTTTTATATAAAAACAACATCATATATAAAAATACAAGTCATAAATAACATATAATATACAAGTATAACAATAGTTCAAACAAAGAGTGGCAGAAAGGAAAGAAAGTCATTTATAAGAGCAAGCTTTTAAAGAGTGAGGCTTGAGGGAGAAATATTTAAGATAAAATGTTGGTAGAAGTGATAGTTCTACAGCAGAAAAAGCAAGATAAGAAAAGTCTAAGAGGCAACACAAGGGAAACAGGTAGAGGTGCCAGCACAAAAAGTGGTTGAATCATGCACAGGATGTCTTAGAGGTTGAAATAAATGGGTAGTAGATAAGCGGATTGTGAAGAAGGTTGGGGAACGCTGAATAAGTGGATGCGGGATTATCTGCTAGGTAAGGGTTTAACCAGTAGGGGTTGACAATTTTTTGATTCATTTCTTTTTTCTTTTTTTTTTTTCTTTTATTACATATTTTAAGTGGTGGTCAAATTTCATGCTGTCATCAATTACTACACCTCGTAGCCTAGTGAGGGTTATTAATTCTCCTTTATCTTTCATGTGGAAATTACAGTAAAGGGCGATTTCTGGGAAGAGTTGTTCTGGGATGAAAAGGATGAGCCTGGATTTTTAGGGTTTAGAAAAAAGTTGGAAATCTGATAACCGTGTTTTAATAAAGGTAAGGGAATCCAGGGTTGGTTGATTCAGTGTATACATTTCTTGTATGATTTTTGCATGCTTGCTTGCTGAATGGAAGCCATTCACTAATATGTTAAATAAGAGAGAATATGGTGAATAAGAGTGGGTCTAGCACAGAGTCCTGGGGTGACTAATTACTGTGGGAAGGAAAGAGAACATGCTATTTAACAGCCTCTTGTCTCTGCATGACAGGTTGCTGTCAAAACAAGTGAGCATGGGTGTATCTACAGTTATACTGGACCATTTTTGAAGCAGTTTTGTGTGTGAAACAGTGTCAAAAGACTTCAATGATTCAAGGAATAATACAAAGACTAGATTCCCTTATTTTTGTTAAATGGTTATGAAGTTACGGATGGCCGCAGCTGTGTTGTAATTGGAGAGGCAGCCATGCTTTGCTGGAGGTAGCAGATTATTGTCTGAAATTAAGGTGAATTATCATGTGTGGATATATTTCTTATAGACTTTTGAAAGTGAAGAGAAAATGGCTATTGGTCTGTATAGGTTCATAGGTATTTACTATATTAACAACCACAAGGGCCTTTTTAAGCCTAGCCATGCGTCCCAAATTTCTGGTACCCTTGATGAGTGTAAACAGGGGTTTGGGAGGTAAAACATTTACAACCAGGGGCCTGGGAGATGAACCATTTACAGGATGCCTGTGTCTGTTAGACACATAGGTGCAAAACCAGGGATTAATTTCCTGTTCCCCATCCAACTGTCCAAGTTACACTTGAATTGGGTTAGGGAGGAACTCTGCTTCAAATAGGTGGAGAGCCTGTTCCAGAGACAGGGCAATCTCTGGGATACAAAACTGTCTCTCCAGCAGGCCTATTTTTATCACAGGCAAGGTTTAAGTCTTTAGAATGAGTAATTCCTGTGTTGTTTGTTTTGTGGATATGCACGAGGTCCATCAGAGTGGGGTCTGACAATACTGTGTATGCCAGGCATAGATCTCACCTCAACAGCCTGGAGGAGACACAATACAGGGATAAGGCCTTGAGGTGATATGTATAGTACATGTTATTTACACACTATATTCTTTTATTGAGGAACCTTGGTGGACATTCCAATTGTTGGATATGCCTGGTTAGTTACATACCAAAGGAGGACATTGTACTCAATGACAGGTCTGATGAATGCTGAATACAGTGGAACAGTAACTTCCTTAGACCTAGGAGTCATACTTTTGTTTATAAATTGCAGAATATAGAATGATTTCCTAACTACTGCAGACACATGATGGTCAAAGGTGAGATTACTGTCTGTGTGCATCTCCAAGCCCCTGACTACTGAGTCAGCTGTTAGGGGTGTGTTGTCAATATGATAGTTATCAGGGCTGAATGACTGACCTGAAGGATACTATTATGCATTTCTTGGCATTTAGTTTTAGTCCATGGCTGTGGCACCAGTTGTTTGTCTGTGTCAGCCCTTCCTGGAGAACATTTATGTCAGTGGGTGATTCAATGACAGTTCCTAATTTGCAATCATCTGCAAATTTAATCAGCCAGAGGTGACTGATGTTGGCCTTGACTTTATAGAAGTAAATGCCAATAAGGAGTGGTCCCGTAACCAATTCCTTAGAGACTCCAATTGTGACTGGCCTCTTTCTGTTAAATAAAATTAAGAATTCAATACACAGGAGGTTCAGATTCAAAAGTTTACTAGTGTACACCAGGAGGCAAAAAACGTACAAGTACAGAATTTTGTCTGACATGAAACAGGAAGCACACAATTTTATATAGGTTTAACATTTGAGCTATGCCCACCTTACTGACGTGATATGTCACAGGGCATCTAAATCACTTTAGCTTACAATTCTTCATTCATTAAGTCTTGCTGATGCTGTATATTTAAAAAAAACTTTTCCTTTAGATACAATACGGCCTTGCTATCCAGCTGGTCAGTCATAATGTCTTTCTGTAAAGTTACTTATTCAAGGTTTCATATCAGTTCGAATACAATAGCAGTTCAGTCTTTTAATACATGTCTTTGTTCTCTATTACACTTTCTCACACAGCTGTGTGCTAAGTAATACATATACAAGGCCAGATCATTCCAACAGGAAAGAGCAGAAGATTTCATTATTTCACACATTTAATTTCCTGACCCAGCAGATAATCACTTGTGAAAAGCATAAACATTAAAACTTGCTAAGCTATCATTCTGCCAGGGTCAGAGATCAACCTTGCTTCAAGCCACACTGCAGTTTCAAAACTACTTCACATTTAGACATGAATTAATTTTACTACTATATGATTAATAGAATAAAATGCATTATATACTACTTTGCTTTTAAACTAGCATTTCTCATGTATTCAAATACACATTTTTCTAACATTTTCCCCCCTATTAATACTTTTTATTCTATTTCGAAGTATGCATAGTGTCATTTCATCTCCTAGCCTTTCCACTCAGGATTTTCAGCTAGGTGAGTCATTCAATCTATACTTCAGAGAAAGCATCATCTGAGATCAATCTTTCAATTTCAATATCTTGGTAGAAAGTTTCAGTAACAGATACATCAACAAAATCTTTGATTAATCTTTTCATGCAGGGAATTCCACAGCATACACATGCTCCTATTAGGAGTATACCCACACAAATGGCAATCAGAATATTCATTAGGGTGGAACCCCACCCCCCAAATAGATTCTGGAAAAAGTCCGTCAGTGGGTTTGGGCCTGGTTCAGTCATGGCTGATACTTGCTGAATTACCTCTAGGTGGTTATTTATCTCATGACGATTGTCAGGAATAAAAGCACAGCATTCTTCTTTGATAAGCGCGCACGTACCACCTCTCGCCACTAGGGTGAAGTCAAGAGCCATCCGATTTTGTAGCACAACAGTTCTCATTGCATTCAGTTCATCAGTCACCAATTCTAGGGCGGAAAAAGTTGCATTACTCATTACTTCGAGAAGTTTAGACAACTTCCTCAGCTCCCAGATCGATTTGACTGCTCCATAGGCTGGCAGTATTCCTGCCCAGGATATAACACTGTCACGCAAGTCCATATGAGTCAATTCGCTTTTGCCTTTTACTGAATTATGGTCTTTCCAACCAGCTTCAATCTTCCCAACTGGATTCACAGGTTTCTTAACTGGACCTTCGGATTTTCGAGCTGTTTCCCTTACGTTCCGTATCTTACCCAAAGGTAATTCTGCAGTATGTCTTATTGCCAGAACCAAGTAACCCAAAAAACAACTGCCAGACCAATTCTCAGGTAACCATTTATATGACTTTTTCCCACAAATAAAATAACAGTTTTCTACTTTAGTACTAATACGCATCAGCCCTGCATGAAACATTTTCTGATCTATAACTGACAATTGTTTAAACAAAACTGGATTTTTTTGAATGTCACTCATAGTTGTTTTCAATGAGTTTAAATATGAGTCATAATTAGTATTGCAAAAAGTATTGCCATTACTATTCTTAATATAACATCGGTAAGATATGGTTATATTGCAATTGCTCCAGCCCACCTGGAGAGTGTCATTTTTATAGAAACATACAACTCCTTTTTGTGTGACAGGTAAAAATAAAGCTATTTTTCCTGTGATCTCACAGTTCCTGTGTCGAAAAGTAAATTCTCCCAAGTCTCATTTATCCCCAAAGGGACAGCGGACATTACCAGTCCTCCATATGCTGTTGGTATAGCTGTACAAACCCAGCAATTTGAAATGTTCATAGTCTCTGCATACACACGTTTCATGGCCAGGTATGTGTTAAAATTTGGATGCCAGTCTATAGACGTTTCATCACGCCTTCCCACTTTCACTTGTGTGGTTGTGTGTAGGATAAACCACAGCAAGAGGAAAATTGTCACAATTACAGTTAATAAATGTACACACAACAAAATGATTATGCAACATCTCTGGGGTTGATCTAAACTTCTATTCACTTTGTTTTTGGCCATCTCGGTCTGGTTGTGTATCAGTCACAAAGTTTTTATCAAGTTGAAAGTTCTTTACCGGATTACAATGTGTCAAATGAACCCAGGACGTCCTCTCGGCCACTCTAACTGCAGTAGGCGTTGCCAACAGAACCTGGTACGGTCCCTCCCACTTTGGACTCGCCCAATTCTTCCTTTTCGTCACTTTCAGCCAGACATATGTCCCAGGAGCCAAGACTGATTTGTTAACAGTTTCCTCATATAACTAGCTAATGAACTGTCAGACTCTTGCTCTGCAGGCATGAGAGCTTTCCACTGAGACACATAATATGCTCTCCCAAAAACCATTTCAAAGGGAGTCAAACCCTTTACATTTGGAACCATTCTCATACTCAGCAGTGCTAAAGGTAGACAGTATATCCAATTCTTTTGGGTCTCTTCTACTAGCTTCCTTAGCTTGTTTTTTAAGGTACCATTGTACCTTTCCACCAGTCCTGCTGACTGTGGGTAGTAAGCACAATGGTTCTTTAAGGAGATACCAAAAAATCTCCCAAGCTGGTGAATCGTCTGATTCACAAAATGCGTGCCATTGTCACTATAAATCCTCTCTGGAATGCCAAATCTAGGGATTACTTCTTTTATCAGGGCTTTCGCCACTGTTGCTGCATCCGGGTTCTTGGTTGGAAAAGCTTCTACACATTTAGAAAACATGTCTACAATAACTAAACAAAACTTTTTCCCTTCACATTTATTCAATTCTATGAAATCCATACAAATAGTATGGAACAGGTATGGTGGTATAGGAAAACTTCCTTGCTTGGTTTTAAATGCCCCTTGTGCATGATGCTTGTTACAAGTATGACAAGCTGCACAAAATGTTTTTGTGTAGTTTGTGTATCCGTATGTTTGGAATATTCGATTTACTAACTGTACCATCCCCCCTGTTGAGACATGGCACTGCCCATGGCTCAACAAAGCTGCATATCTAAATAAATTAGACGGCAATATCGGTTTTCTTTCTTTGGAAATGTACAGTCCATTCTCAAGAATTGCACCTCGTTTTACCCATTTTTGTTTTTCTGCTTTTGTAGTAAGTGTCTGCATTGTTTTTAACATGTCTAAATCTAAAATATCAAAGGGTTGTAATTCCTCATTTAAAAGTACAGTTTCTGAGTCTGAGGCTGCTTGCTTTGCAGCTGCATCAGCTCGTGCATTGCCTTTCGAAATCTTATCCTGCTGTTTTGTATGAGCTACAAATAGCTACTTTGGTAGGTAACTGAATAGATTCTAATAACTCCAAATAAATTGCGCATGATTAATAGGTTTTCCACTAGATGTTATCATTCCTCTATTTTTCCATTGTTGTGCAAATACATGTACTGTAGAAAAAGCATACTGACTATCAGTATATATGTTCACACTTTTGTTTTTTGCTAAAGTACATGCCCTTGTCAAAGCTATCAATTCCGCTGCTTGTGCAGATAAGTTGTGTGGTAAGGATTGAGCTTCTAAAATTTCAGTGTCTGTAACTACTGCATACCCTACCAGATTCTTCCCTGTAGGACCCCTTCTGCATGAGCCGTCCACATAAAATGTCACCTCGGCATTATCCAAGGGCATATCTGTAAGATCTTGTCTAGGTAAAACTAACTGTTCAACTTCCTGCAGGCAGCTATGTGGTGTGCCCTCTGCAGGAGTTGGAAGTAATGTTGATGGATTCAATGTCGTACATCATTCAATTGTCATATGAGGTTGGCTCAGCAGTATAGTCATACATGAAAGATGTCTAGCAGGGGAAAGGTATGCCACTTTCTCTTGCAGTAAAATTATTGCAACTGCATGAGGCATTCTCAATGTGAGAGGGTGGAATAACACCACTGAGGCCGAAGCCTGTACTGCCATTGCGGCTGCAACTACTGCTTGTACACAGTGAGGCAAAGATCGCGCCACTGGGTCTAACTGTGATGAATAGTAGGCTATGGGGCGTTGCTTGTCCCCATGTTGTTGCGTCAATACTGACGTCATATATCCTTGCTTACAATCTACGGTCTGAAAGAATCGTTTGTGATAATTTGGAAGTCCTAAAACTAATGAAGAAGCTATCAACTGCTTAAACCTGCAGAAAGCCGTTTCTGCTTCAGTTGTCCATTGTAAAATATCTTGTGCTGCCATTGGTGTCTTATATATCAAGTCAGTCAGTGGAGCAGATTCCAAAGCATAATTTGGTATCTAGCTCCGACAAAAATTAGTTGTACCTAAGAAAGACATCATTTCTTTATTGGTTGTTGGTTTGGGTGCTTGCAAAATCGCTGTTTTTCTTTCCTCATCTAGTATTCTACCTTCATTGGATATTACATATCCCAGGTATCTAACTTGTTTTCTCCAAAGTTGTAACTTACTTTTGTTTACTTTGTGTCCTTGTGTTGCTAAAAATTTTAATAATGCTACTGTATCCTCCCTGCACTGTTGCTGGGTGGGGGCTGCTAGCAAGATGTCATCTACATAAAGTAGAATTTGACTACCTCCCGGTGGGGTAAATCCTGCCAGGTTGCTAGCCATTTCTTGTGCAAAAATTGTTGGGCTCTCACAATATCCCTGTGGTAGTCGAGTATAAGTATACCTTTTACCCTGAAATGTAAATGTAAACCAATATTGACTATCAGGATGTATAGGTATTGAAAAGAAAGCATTGCTAATATCTACCACAGAGAAATACTTCTGTTGCGGCTCTAAATCATTTAACAAAGTATGTGGGTCTGGCACCGTGGGTGCTCTAGGTATTACTGCATTGTTTACAGCTTGTAAATCTTGTACCATCCGCCATTCCCCATTTGCTTTTTTAACAGGAAATAGGGGTGTATTACACTGTGAATCAGGAGATTCTACCAGTACTCCTTCTTTGAGCAATGCTGCTATTATAGGCTTAATTCCTATTTCTGCATCCTTTCTCAAAGGGTATTGTCTTTTCTGTGGTCTAAAAGCTGACTTTGGAGTAATTGTAACTGGTCCTGCTGTTCGAATAAGTCCTACATCTGACTTGCCTGTTGACCAGAGAGTTGTTGGAATTTCACATAAGGCCTTTTCTTCTTCTTCTAATAAAAATGCTAATCAGCTGTCCTCGCTAGATTGCAAGTGTACAGCTGGATATGTCTGTGTCAACCAATTCAGTTTTTGTTTTTGTATCCCTTGTTCTGATAATTCTAAATCAGTCTGTTTCTCCCATCTTGTTACTTTTTCTCCTAAATCTGCCCATTTGACACTTTTGTTGTTTGTCAAGCTGACATGTGGCAACCGATTTGATCTATACAATGCAAGGAATTCTTGAGGTAATGAACAGCTAACTACACTGTTCCCCTCAGTATCCCAGTACAAAGTACGCAAAACCAATCTAGTTGCACGATTTTTAAACAATTCTTGCTCATATTCTCTATCAGGTCCTGGTGTAGTACAGTAGTATAGAGTACAGTGTAACAAATGCTGTCGATCAGTGTCAAGGGAGGGGGCTTTACTGATGGCTACGTTCATCAGTTCCTCGGTTACTGCCCCTGGACCAGTCTTGACTAGGTCCTGGCTGTACCAGTAAAATGTTTCACCCTCCGTTCGCACTACAAAGGTATCCATTTGTCTCTGTGCTTCCATACCTTGTACAGTTGGAACTACTGCTATGCCAAATATCTGCATAAGGTCCCTGCCCAATAGGTTTACTGGACACTTTGCAGAAACAACTATTTTACTTCTCTGGGTCATACCTGAAACAGGGTCAGTTATTGCTATATCATGGGAAAGTGGTTCCCTGTATAGCTGTCCATTTGCGGTTTTTACTAGTATATAATCAGGTGATTCGGAATGTTCTGGTAACTTGGAGGGGTGTATCAAAGTCTGTGACGCTCCTAAGTCCCATAGGAATTTGACTTTCCTTCCCTCCACCAGAAGTGTAACTTCCGGTTTCGTATCTGCCAAGTAGAGCTCTAAGCTCAATAATGCTAAGTCCAAAATTTCGGTTTCTTCATCCTCCAAATCTACTTGTACTTCCTCTACTCCTTCTATCACATTTACATTTGCTTTTTGTTTCTTAACTTTTCCTGATGATTTCTGACTTTCACTTGACGTATCCTCACTATCATATAGTCAGTCCTCATCTCCTTTATCTTCTGTAATTACCTTTTTGTTTTGCCTACAATCCCTTGCTAGATGCCCTTTTTTCCCGCATTTGAAGCATTCACCTCTCTTTTTCCTCTCTTCAAAATCTTCTGATTGTTTGTCAGACTGTTTGTTTCCCTGGGCATTCTTTTTGCCCTTTTTACCTGACTGTAATACAAATACTTCAGCTCCGTTTTCAGCAGTGAAGACTTGTGCCTTCTTTTTCTTTTTACTATTAAAATGTCTCTCAGCATGTCTAGCGTATTCGAGTAAGGCTTGTAGCCTCCCTGTTAGATGATCTATCATATGCTTCATAATGAAGCTACTAATAGGTGCAATGCAACCCTTCAAAAATGCATTTTTTAATTGTTGTTCATACGGGGAATCATTCGTTTGGTTCTCAGGAACCGACATACCGCTATGATTATTAAAACATTCTAATAATCTAGCATAATATCCATCTATTGTCTCATTTTCCTGTTGTATGCATTGATTAATGCAAGTCCAGTCTGCTCTAGGTTTCCATTTCTCAGAGATTCGGTCTGTCAGACCTTTCACTCTGTTGTCTAACTCTGCATCACTATGTGGGAGTGGTCTAAGCTCTGCATTACGAGGATTCCAGGTGCCACAAATCATGTGCCAATCTGGACCTATAATTTGTTTTACTACTTTTTCTACTTCTTCCCCATTCAAGTTCTAACTTAACCTCATGCCTTGTAAATCTTCTAAAAATTTCGTAAAATTAACTTTCGGATGGGGGATTCCCTCAGTAGCCTTCCGGATGTCTTCCGGTGCCCATGGTCTATATACTAAGAGTGTTGGGTCTTGCCCTTCCTGTCCTGCCTGAGGATTTGGAACTTCTATAAGTGGGCATATTTCTTCCTCACTCTCATCCTGTAGATTTCTCTCTATTTGGTATGATTCTGTGTCCCTATGTGTTTTACGTGTTCAGGACCTAGTCTCAATAGGATCTCTAACAAATGGTTGTGGTCTTACTGAAACTTCAGGATAACGCGGAGGCGGACCAGCCTATCCACTCACTTCATATCCTGAAAAGGGTAAGGGAGGGGGTAAGGGAGGAGGAGGAGGAGCTGTCGCTATTACCAAGTTATTATCCTCTTTGTCTAAAAATAATGTTTTTGAATTTTTAAGCTTCTGTTCTCTACGATTTGCTTCCTCAATCCACCTGTGTGCTTGAGGAATGCCTAGTCGGCGTTGCTTTTTTGCCTGACTTCCTGCATCAGATTTAAGTTGTTTAAGGAGTTTAACTAGTGAAGGTTTATCTAGTTTATCATCAAATTCATATTTATTAACACATTTTGTATAATACCTAACGTTAACAGAACGTTGTAATTGCATGTATTTTGCGTCTTCGGTTAGGGGCGGATCTCGCAAGGTTTTAGTGCACTGATTACCCATGTCAAAGAAAATGTTACGTAACCCTTTTTTTATCACGTGATATCAAGTTCTTAGTTCCTGTTTACAGTTTATCTAGAATGACTGTCTACCTTATTCTGTTACCCTGATCTATGACCAAATATACAGTACTTCCTTTTGTCCCTGATCTGCAAAACAAATCTTGACAACAATATACTGTAACCTAGTCCCTGATCTAAAACAGAAAAAAGGCAAATTCTTCCTACCTGAGCCTCCGGTATTGAAAATCGTTCAAGTTCCGCTTTTTGGCCACAGATCAGAAAGTGGCCAGCCTCTTTACACACGACAATTCAGTCGGAGGTCTTTTCACTCAAGAAGAACCAATTTGGTAACTTCTCCTGCGCAGTATTCGACCACCGATACGCTCTGATCTGCAGCTTACCAAGGGAATTCCGTCTTGAAAGGACCAAACTGCTAAATAAAATTAAGAATTCAATACACAGGAGGTTCAGATTCAAAAGTTTACTAGTGTACAGAATTTTGTCTGACATGAAACAGGAAGCACACAATTTTATATAGGTTTAACATTTGAGCTATGCCCACCTTACTGACGTGATATTTCACAGGGCATCTACATCACTTTAGCTTACAATTCTTCATTCATTAAGTCTTGCTGATGCTGTATATTTAAAAAAAACTTTTCCTTTAGATACAATACGGCCTTGCTATCCAGCTGGTCAGTCATAATGTCTTTCTGTAAAGTTACTTATTCAAGGTTTCATATCAGTTCGAATACAATAGCAGTTCAGTCTTTTAATACACGTCTTTGTTCTCTATTACACTTTCTCACACAGCTGCGTGCTATCTAAGTAACACATACACAAGGCCAGATCATTCCAACAGGAAAGAGCAGAAGATTTCATTATTTCACACATTTAATTTCCTGACCCAGCAGATAATCACTTGTGAAAAGCATAAACATTAAAACTTGCTAAGCTAGCATTCTGCCAGGGTCAGAGATCAGCCTTGCTTCAAGCCACACTGCAATTTCAAAACTGCTTCACATTTAGACATGAATTAATTTTACTACTATACGATTAATAGAATAAAATGCATTATATACTACTTTGCTTTTAAACTAGCATTTCTCATGTATTCAAATACACATTTTTCTAACACTTTTTATGGGGTGTACTCCCTAATCCTAACTTTCCGGGTCCTGTCTATGATCCAGCTAGCTATTCACTGGGTGGCATAAGGGTTTTTACCTAACCTTTTAAGTTTGTCAACAATGCCCGAGTCGGGGATTGTGTCAAATGGCCAGGTCAAGGTACTTAGTGTGAACCATTTTGCTTTCATCCGTTGCTTTGATAACCTTCTCAAAGAAGTCCACCAGGTTGAGTAGGCATGATCTGCCCTTGATGAATGCAAATTGAGTTGGTTCCAGTGTCTGGAGGTTTCCTATGTCATTATTGATCATTTACATGATAATTCTTTCCACGGATTTGTATAGGAGACTAGTGAAACTTATAGTTCTGCAGTTTCCAGGGTCTGTAGATGGCCCACCTTTGTGCAGATGGATGACTTTTGCTGTTCTCCATTCATGAGTCATGAAGCCTGTTTGGAAGTTACAGTTAAATAGCAATTCCAGTGGGCCTGATAGATCATGTTTTGTGCTATTTAGAAGGCATCCTTTAATACTGTCTGGACCCTTTGATACGGTGATCTTGTCCTTAGAGATAGCATTAAGATCCTGTTCATTAGTGATAAAAGGGGGAGTTATATTTGATGGTATATCCTGAGAGAAGATTAATGGGGACAGAGGGGTAAACCTGGAGCTAAATTTGCCAGCCAGTAGGATTGCTATATCTCCTGCCTCCGTATAGGTGTCACCATTTACAAAGAGCACTGCACACAATTGTATATTGCCTTTGAAGTTGCGGACATAGCTAAAGAATGCTTTGCAGTTGTCCTTGGCCTGGGAGGTCAAATTTACCTCAAATTTCTCTTTGGTAGACTTTATTTGCCTTCTGAGTTGTTTGTTTAGTTGGATGAGAGTACTTTTATCCTACTGGGTGCTGCACCTCCTAATTTTTACTGTGATTTTCTTCCTTCTGTTATACACCCTACTGATGTTGTGATTCCACCAGGGTAGCTTGTTTTATGAGTTGGTTCTGTACTACTTCTTGGTGGGTACAGCTGCATCTGTGCAGATATTAACATGCTTATGTAGGGTTCCTGTGAACAGTTCTGTATAGGCAGCAGTGTTAACAGGGTTTATGTGGGCTTGAAATTTTGCCAGGTTGTCATGTAATAATAGGAGGTTAGACTTAGAGTAGTTCCTGAATATTCCAGGGTTAGCTGGGGTTTCAGATTTTATTTTTACTTCAAAGGAGACCATTTTGTGGTCTGACCTTAACAGAGAAGACATTACATTAGGGGATGTGCAGAACTCTCCCATATTAGTGAGGACCAGATCTTGTATGGTTGCACCCCAGTTGGTGTATTGACAATCTGGTCCAGGGAGTTTGTGTTTACAAAATCCAAGAATCTCTGTGCCTGTACATTTGGTGTCCTGTAGCATTCCACGTTAATAGTGTGGTAATTTAAGTCACCAATGAATATGATAGTGGGTTGGATGGTGAGTGTTTCAAATAAGTTTAAATACATGGTATGGGTTTCCTAGTTCATTGATGGGGATCTATAAGTTGCAAGGAAGTAGTATTGGGTTTTTCCTATGGTGATTTGAATGTTGAGAAGTGCAAGTGCATTGTCCTGTTTGACCAATCTTGAGGTATATTTATTACTGATGTAAATTGAGATGCCTCCACCTTTAGTCCCTGTCTATGTAGTAGCTGCTATAAATGTGTGGAAGGCATTATAACCTTGCACTGTTGATGTGCTCTTCACGGATTTAAACCATGTCTCAGTGACCACACAGATGTCAGCATTCTCTAGGGTAAAGAAAGCTTCAAGAAGTGTAGGCTTTTGTTTAGACTGCTAGCATTTAACAGTAACGCCTTTAGATTTTCTTGGTTTTGATTTGCTATCCAGAAGTACTTTCAGTTTGGGATTGCCTAAAATAAGGCAATATGGGGGAGGGCAATGTTTTAGCTAATACTGGAAAACCTAGAGGGGAAATGTGTAGACCATCCCTGACAAAGCAGAGTGGTCTGTAAACTATCTCCTTCCATGCTGACAAATATTTCATTCCTTAGAAAGACAACAGAAACTAAACCAATTATTGAAGTCAATCATCTTTTGTTCATATTGTGGCATTATCCATGGAGAAGGTAACATTCTGCTCAGTGCTAGGCTCATACCAGCCTGGGGCACATATTATGAGAGGTCCATGATGTCTCTCTTCATATAATCTAGGGAGGTACATCTCATTTCATTTACACCCACATGGACTATGACTGAGTCATACTAGTACTTGTAATCCAATGATCTGAGTGCATGCATAATGTGGCAGATCCTAGACTCTGATAAGCAACTGACCGTGAGTTTGTCCTTATTCAGCCTGGTAAAAGGGACATCAGTGTATCTCTCAATGGAGTCTCCAATGACTAGAATGTTGGATTCTATGGTGGCTTGCCTTATGGGCTTAGAAGAAGAGTCTCCATAATATGTGGCTGTATGTGTTCATGTGAGGGTTGTTTTGAAAGAATGCGTTCAGTGTTGCTGAGGGTGTTTGTTATGTCTACTTCATGTAGGTTGTCTTTGGAGTTTAGATAGGTTACATTTAACTGCCTCATCATATGTGGGTCTGTGTGTCTGCTTTGAATTGTGTGTGATGGGTGCAGCATGTGTACTAATCACAACCTTATTGACATTAGGAGTTCTTTTGTGTGAAAGCTTTGCCTCAAGTGACATTGTGTAAATACATACCATATGTCGCTCGTCTGGTCATCTGGTCAGGATAAAACAGATGAACATTTGTGGTTTCAGTTCAAGCATCTTACTAGACACAAACACATCAGAAATGAGGCTTTGTAACTTAAACTTAAATAGACTGACTATCACACTCATACATATTAACACCCTGGCTGTTTTCTCAAAATGGCACTGCTGCCTGCACGTGATCAGCATTTATATGCATTTGTTTACATCTGGAAATGCTTCTTAAAGGCACATACACATGCTCTGATCTGCATCCTTCCTCTTTGAGAAATAGTCCATATATGAAATGACAGTATTCAATGACATGCAATTTACAGAAAGATCTTTTGACATGCAGTTATAAAGAACTAATTATTTGACATGCAATTATACAAAATTAGACACATATAAAACAATCATGTCCAGGTTGATGTGTATTTTACACTATGTCTAGAAATATGACCTGAAGTGTAGCATAAAATTCAGAACTGGATCTAGCAATGGGGACCGTCTTCAAGGAATGTTCAACTTTGGGGACACCTGGGACATCATCGGGAATGGGAATGAATATTGAGATATGTTCTTCGGTATGAACAGTGTCAGGGTTGCCCTGAGATCTAGAGTTTGTATCACAGGTACGATGCTGTGATATCATTTCTGATACAGAAAGAAGATGTCTGAGGTTTCTCCTGTACTCTATACCCACAGATTCCACTAAGTAGGATCTTGGCTCGGTACACTTACCTCTCACTTGACCAATTCGATCAAAGCCTTTCACTGTTTGCATCCTTGCTGTCTCTCCTTTTAACAGATGAAGAAATGTGCTCATTTTATCATAGCTGGACTTCTGAGAAGAACGGTTCTTAAAAAATTGGGCTTTGATTGCTCTGTTGTTTTTAGCATTAGGCACCAACAAGCTAGAACTGATAGGCAAGGTTGTTCTGGTTTGCCTAGATAGAAGTCTCTGTGCAGGCGAGCCAAGTAGGTTGTCACGGGGTATATTTCTGAGAATGAATAAATTCAAGAAGATATCGGTATTGTCACGCTTTGATCTCTCCAGTAATTGCTTTGCATTCTGTACTGCACATTCAGCAAGGCCGTTGTACTGTGGATATTCGGAACTGCAGGTAACATGGATAAAGTCCCACTCTTTAGCAAATCTCTGAATCAGTTGACTGGTAAACTGAGAACCATTGTCAGAAATAACTTTGTGTGGACTACCATGGACTGAGAAATGGTGTTTCATCGTGGTAATAACAGCACTGGATGTTAGGTTGGGTAGCAAATCGATCTCAAATCAGTTTGAATGAGAGTCTACCAACACTAAGTAATGTTGACTGCTCCACTAAAATATGTCAGTTCCTACTGTTGACCAAGGTAGTTCAGGAATTAGGCTTAGATGAAATGGCTCTTTTTGCAAATGCGCTTAGCACTGTTGCACACTGAACAAAAAGAAAGCACTTTATCAATGTCTTTTGCTAGAGAAGACCAAAATACTAGTCCTCTCACCCTTCTTTTGGTAGAATCAGAACCTGGGTGGCCACGTTGTAAGGAAGTAGGAACAATAACTTTTGAATCTTTGAAAATTATACCTCTTCCATCAGCATCTCATCTCTGTATGGAAAGTAAGGTTGGACTTCTGGCGGTACACAGGATTGCTTTGACGGCCATCCTACGCTGATGAAGTGGTTGAGCTTTTGCAAAATTGGATCGGTCTTTGTATGATCTATCATCAAGTCTTGTGGTAGAAAAATTATGCACTTCCATGGCATCAAAGTCTAAATTCTCTGCATCAAGCTGTTCCATGGTATTTCTGGACAATTTGGATACAGTATCAGCCAGGAAAAGAAGTTAATCCATTGTATAGACCATTTTGAAATTGTACTTTTGCAATTTGAGCATCATTCTTTGTAGTCTTGCTGGAGCGGAATGCATAGGCGTCTTTAAAATAGTGACTAGAGATTAATGGTCAGTTTCTATTTGGATAGCTCAGCCATAAATATAATCATGGAACTTTAAACATGCGAACACAATTGCCAAAAGTTCCTTCTCAATTTGAGCATACTGCATTTCAGTTTGGGTAAGAGTTCTAGATGCATAGGTCTGCCTTCCTGAAGAATAACTGCACCAAGACCGAACTTTGAAGCATCACAGGAAAGAACTACTGGTTTGTGGACATCATAGTATCTTAATGTAGACAGGTTAGCAATTTGCTGTTTGAGATTATCAAATGCTGTCTGGTATTGTTCTGTCCATGACCATGCAACATTTTTGCATGTCAGCTCTCTTAAAGGCACTGATAACTCACTAAAGTCAGGGATAAATTTGCCCAAATAGTTAACCATACCAAGAAAACACTGTAAGACTTGGACATTGTCTGGAGCTGTCATCTCAAAATTGGCTGACTGTTTAGAAGGATCTGGTTGTAAACCTGTACTGGTAAATAAATGACCTACATAAGTAACTTCTGGTAGTCTGAATTTGCATTTCAGAGGATTGAGCTTTAAATTCACTTTACACGCTCTGTCCAGAACTTCCCTAAGGTTTCTGTCATGCTCTGCTTCACCATTACCTCAACCAGTAAATCATCAACTATTACTGCACACGGGTAGCCTGAAAAAAATTGCTCCATTGCACTCTGAAAGACTTCACTGGCAGAATTTATTCCAAAAGGCATCCTGATGAATCTGTATCTACCAAATGGGGTACTGAATGTAGTCAGTACTGAAGATTTACTATCAAGCATCACTTGTCAAAATGAGCTCTTTGCATCTAAGACAGAAAACACAGTAGCATTTGACATAAGGGGGGCAATTTCCTCGACTGTACACATAGGATGATGAAGTCCTTTTAATGCCTTGTTTAAGTCTCTTGGGTCAATGCATATTCTGATCTCATCTGAATTTTTCTTATGAGCAGCTACCATGGAAGACACCCACTCAGTTGGCTCTGTGACTGGACAAATCACACCTTGCTGCACAATTTTGTCTAACTGGACCCTGACTTTGTCCTGCATAGCTATTGGAAGTCTTCTTGCTGGTCTGACCACTGGACTGACCTCTGGGTCATAGCTTGTCACAGAACACATCAGCAGATGCTGAGAAAATAGCATTACTGATGCTGGAACTGGGACATGTGCTTACATGATGTACTTCTTTGGTAAAAGAAAGCAGTTTCATTCTCAAACTGTGTCTGAGTCCTAACAACGATTGCACAGGTCTTCAGACAACATAAAATTGCAAGCTGCAACTGTTCCCAGCCAAATGGCATGAAAACTCTACTGAGCTTTCAGTTTGAATCTCTTCACCTCCATAAACAACAAGCTTTGCACAACTGCCCAAATTAAGTTGCTCACAAGCCCTCGCTTTAGTAAATGTTACTGCTGTGACATTACATTACACTTTGAACCAGTGTCTACTTTGAGCTCTGTGGGTTTACCATTGATCACGACACTACAAAATACTTCATTCTTTGCCAACAAATGTACTGCATTAACCTTTTCACCTATCACTGATACACCATCTACATAGAAAGCAGGGTTGCAGCTCTCTATACGATCAACTTGTTTTTTTGAGTGACCTTTCTTAATAACTGAATGAGGCTTGCTTAATTTACAAAACTTTTGAAAATGGTTCCATGTTTTACACTTGTGGGGTTGCTGACCAAATGCTAAGCACTTCTCTCTTTTAGACCCAAGATTGGAAGCACAATTATGACAGTTAACAATAAGACTTGACTTGGGTTTTGCTGACTCACCCTTATACTGCACTGACCATGTCCTTTTTACTTAGTTAGTCTTGGAACTTGCTAGAAAACTATGGGTACTCGCTGCTAGACCCACAGGGGTTGCAGCTGTCATGTGCATAGGCCTCTTTCTGCTTACCACATGTTGCACGCTGTCTACATTTGCTCTAGAGGCTGCTGAAACCATACTCTTATCACTTGTAAGTATATTTGTGTGCCTTTCTGTGAGCTCATAGATTTCACTAATCTCTATGACTTTGCTTAATGTTAAATCACTGTCACAAAGCAAAATCTTTTTCACTGCAGCACTATTAACACAACACACATGCCTGTGCTTTATTAACTCATCTTTCAAGTCACCAAAATTGCACATTTTAGCCTTGTTTCTTAAGTCAGTGATTTAAGCTGCAAAAGTTTCACCTGGCTTTTGGTATCTTGTATAAAATAAGTGATTCTCTAATGTAACATTTGTCTGGGGGTTGAACATTTCTCTAAATTTATGTTTTAAGCACTCAGGGTCTTCCCTTGATTTAGATGGCACCACAATATGATGGTTCCCCCTTTCCTGCATATACTTCTGGTGCATACACAAATGAATGCTCTCTTTCAATGGCTTCTGACCCAGCTAAGT
Source organism: Protopterus annectens (assembly GCF_019279795.1). Classification (NCBI taxonomy): domain Eukaryota; kingdom Metazoa; phylum Chordata; order Ceratodontiformes; family Protopteridae; genus Protopterus; species Protopterus annectens. Next base: position 410,698,086 of record NC_056748.1, on the reverse strand, counting down.
TAAGAAAATGAATGCCCATATACGTGCGTCTTTATCAGAAAAAGCTGCTTGTATGAAAATATCATACTACTGTTTGAATACTCTCCAATTTTCTAATATATTATGATCAAACACAAGTGGACCTGGTCTGCAAAATGCCTCCGCCATATTAACACACAGTAGTAAAGATGCTTAAAATCATGTATGAACATACACACATAAATCACTGTACTTTGCGAAATAACTGCACAGTGTAAGAAACACTCTGAATGGCTGCACTGTACTTTGCACACAGCAAAGTCTTTGAAATAATTGCACAGTGATAAAACACACACTCTGCAAATGCATTGCACACTTGGAGATACTTCGAACAACTCTAGTTATGCTTTGAATGGGTTCAGACAATGTGAAATAGCAGTTTGTGCCCAAACACAGTCTTTTACTCAAAAAAGAACATGCAGTCACCTTGCTCTTTAAGCTTAATTTGCCCTTTTAATGTACTCATTATGCCCTTTTAATCTGTTATCATGCTCATTATACTTTTTTTGTGCCCCATTAAACATGCTCGTTATACAAATCAAAGGTAATTCTGAGCCCTATAAGAATATCTCTGCTAGTTTTATCAAATATCATGGTTTCAAACATTTTGTTTAATTAATAATGTGGTCTGTGCCTTTTGTTTGCTTAATAATATGTTTTTATGCTACTCGTTTGATTAATAATGCGTTTTGTGCCTTATAAATACACCGTTTCATTTTCTTTGCCAAATAAATAATTTGTGCAGTTTCTTTATCTTTATCTCATTTCTGGCCCTTTTTTGTTTGTCTGAGCTCAGTTTCACTACACCTGCTTAGTCTGCCTTCACCTTCAACTCTGCACCTCATGGCTTGAAGAAGTTGTTCTTCTGATCCCACTTATGACATCATGTCGCTCGTCCAGTCAGGATAAACAGACAAACATTCATGGTTCAGTTCAAGCAGCTTTATTACACACAAACACATTAGAAATGAGGCTTTGTAACTTAAATTTAAATAAACTTATAAATAGACTGACTACCACACTCATACATGTTAACACTCTGGCTGCTCTCTCAAAATGGCACTGCTGCCTCCATGTGCTTAATATTTATATGCACATGCTTACATCTGGAAATGCTTCTTAAAGGTACATTCACACGCTTTGATCTATACCATATAAGTTTAAGAATTTACTGGATGGCAGTAAGTATGAGGCAATTTCTACATTGCCTCAGGTATCTCCATCACCAAGCTGGTAATGGAGATAGTTGGAAAGTTCCTATCCACGGCAACAGATCCTTTTTTACTGATTAGATGGTTGTAGTAAGAATATAAAGCAGTGTCAGGAGTATCCGGTTTGCAAGTCTGGGGTAGTGCTTGTCACAGAAAACTAGTTGCCCTGTATGCAACTAGGTATTGGTGAAATTTCAGTGGTGCTTTTACAGTAAAAATGTCAACTCAGGGTGTCTGCGGCTATACAGGGCACTGCCAATCACTTGATTGGAATCTAATAAGTAGAGCCTGATGATTTATAGATAAGATATTTAGGCAGATATTCTAAAGTTTGAAGCAAATCAAGCAGTACTTACTAAAAATAAATAATTAGCTTGTCAAGAATCATGAAAAGAGGGGAGTCACCAGAATGACTACTGCCAACTACACCCCAGCTTCACTCTGCTCCTTTGTTTCTTCTCTCACCAGAAGCAAATCAGTTGCACTAATCCCAAGATGAGTATCAGGCCAGAGCCTCTTTGATGATCCACAGTCTTGCCCCAGATGGTAGATACCTTGAACAGCAACCAGATCAATCAGGAAGGTCAAACACAGACACTCACTTCCCAACCAAAAAGAGTCAGGAATCTATGCAGTCTGCTTCTTCTCTCACCAGGAGTAAAGTATAAGCACAAATTTAAAACTGGCACCTATGAACCAGTTATTAGGCTTTCCGGTGATCAGCAGTCCCTAGGAAATAATGCTCCTATGCTCCTTCTCTCACCAGGAGCAAAACAAAAGCACTAATACCAATATGACTCATAAGAGTCAGAATGTGGGCTCTAAAGAAATTGGTGGTCTTGGAGTACATGTTGCAGATTTTAAAGGTAATGTGGAAAATGGGTTAATATCCTAAGAGCTGCAGTGTGCCTAGTTTAACTATGCAATTAAAAACAGAATACAAGTTAAACACAATGTAAAGAAAATGAATCTCAATATACAAAACAGAAGAAAGCAATAAAGCAACACAAAGTACAAGAAAGCAAAAACAAAATAACCTTTCCCTCACAGCAAGTTGTGTCAGAGTCTGGGTGAGTTTTTCTAGTAGTTGGCAAGATTTGTGGAAGTACTTCCCTTGTGTAAGGGTCAGGTCTAAGATTTTTTTCAATAGGTTGGAAACATAACTGTATTTGACAGATCGGGTCTATATTATATGAACGAAAGTTCATATAAGCGAATGCTCAATGAGTGAAAATCCCAGACATCGAAAACAATATTGTGGGTGGCTGTGCCCCCCCCCCCCCGCTAAATATATATTCCAACTCTGAGATTGCACTACAGTGAGGAAAGGGCAAAAACTCCAATCTTCACTGTACTGCGATCCCACAACATACACCTCGATTTCTGGGATCTTTGTTCATTAGAGCGTTTGCTTATATGAACTTTCGTTCATATAATATAGACCCAACAAATCAGTTAATTAGTATAGAAAGTGGGTAGGCCAGAGCATCTTACCTGACCTCAGAGGCAGGTTAGTTCAGAAAGCAATCGGTTTATAGCTGGTGTTCAGCAATTAGCATGGAGACACAAAGTAAAAACATGTTTTGCTTCAATTACTGAATGCAGACACAAAGAACGTAAAGGTAGAAAGTAACCGGTATATACAGTATAATTTTGTGGTCAAGTGAATGGACAGTGACTAATTAGTTAAGCAGTCCTAACAGTAGAAGGACATTTCCTTTGGAGTTCACACAGCTACTTTCCAGCACGACTAGTATAAGTTAATATACAACTAGGTTCTTCATGGTAAACTTGCTTATATTTTAAAATGACAACAATCTCAGTTGGCCTCTGCTTATAGTTACATGGATGGTTCTATGTCATAATACTTGTGGCAGTGCTTCTGTTATTTAAGGGAAAGTGGACCAATTTGATGTCCATGGGCTCTACAAGTTAAGAAAAACAGAAAAACATTGAATTCCTAATACTATATGGAGGTGATAAAATTAATGCACAGGAAGCTTATTCTTAGTGACTATGGAAGAAACACAAGAAGAAAAGATAGGCTACTCTAAGGGAAGAAATACACGACAATTGTATGAACATAGGGTCAAAATGAATATAACAGGATATGTACGGATAGGGCAAATAATCATAAACAGCATTACTTGTATGGGTTACATTTCAAAATACTTTGGTGAATTACTGAACTTTTATTACAATGGGATGGAACTCGTATCTTATTAAAGAAAATATACCTAAATATGTCCCATTTCCAGACATGTTGACTTCATTTATACAAAATTTTACAAACTTTTGCAACAAATAATTTCTGAATAAAAGCATACACTACTTACTAAAAGGTACATAGAATTCTGCGTAGCTTGCTTGCACATCATATCTAGAGAGTGGAAGACCTAAATCAGATGACAAAAAAAATTATGAAATCATCTGCAGGCTGCCTCTTTCAATATTTATGTGGCCATTATCATGATGGTACATACACCACTCATAAAAATTATGAATGATACAACCTTGACATTAAAATAACCATTAATGCTATCCTTGTAAATATGATCAAAAGTAAACTTTAAAATGCTTGGGTCTGTGGTATAGAGGGATGGGCCCTAACTGTGGCTGAGACAACTGAGGTTCAATTAGCACCCTTGGGCACTAAAGGAGTCAAGCTAGAAAGGCAAGAAATGAAGGGGCAAGGTCCACTCACCTCTCTCAGAGTGGTGAACAGAGTTGTGTACTCTCAGGGACACACAGTGATGGTCTACTATCCCTGGTGGAACCTGGGAAAATTACTGATCATGCTTCCCAAGCAGGGGAGTGGCTGCTTGATGGGAATGCCCATTGCAGAAATATGGAGATATCTTCTGCAGTCAGCCAATAGCATGACCTCCCCATGGTGCTTTGCCAAGTAAATATAGGAGGGCAGGGCACAAACACAAAAATACTAAACCACACTTGATGACCACTTAGGTGGTGACCTGTCATGGCCAACTCTCACACCCCTGGTGGGAAACAAATACTTCCATTTGTTGAAATGAGGCTGATAATCAACAGGCTGCAGGGGCAAAAAAGTAAACCTGGCATGACTAAAGATAGATGGCTATAAAGCACAAACCAAATATCTTTCTTGTTAACATTTGTAGCAATATATTGTAGGCAATATTTTTTTACAAATGCCATATGCAAATATTTTTCATATTAATGTTTGCATCAGTCATTGCAAGGCCTCTCACTTTAAGGACTTTTTTGCTTTTAGTAGTGATAATTCAGATTTATGAACAGAAACATTAAAACCTCTGGTGCTCTACATCTGATAACACTTTTATGAAAAGTCATATAAAGCCATGTCACTTTAAAAATGACAAACTCCCCTTTGAAGTATATGGAATTTACATACTATACATCACTTTTTAGACAGATGAAAAGCATACTTACCAGGAAGAAAAGCATTTGGCTTCTGTGATCACAGTCATTTCAAAGCATTTCAGTTCAGGTATGGCTTTCAGTGTTAAGTACTGCCGTCTAGAAACAGAAACAGAAACATATCAGAAAAATGAAAGGACTGACCTTCAGTAAGAAGTGTGGAGGGTAACGTTATAATACATGTTATACCTCAAGACACAGTAATGACACAGTAGCCAGTCAAACAAAGATGGAGAAGTAGAACAACAGTAAATGCTCTACAATTCTGATTTTCTGTTTGTTGATTTGGGGAGCCTAAAATAGAATATGTAGCTATGATTTGTAACTCCAACTTATTTTTTCAGGTTTTGCTGAAGCCATTAAACAGATAAAACCTAATAATAATAACATGGGACAGTAACAAATCATTTACATAGACCATCAGAGCTATGTGCAAATATATTAAGAGGTAGCATCATCTGTAACTGTCTTACTGCATGATATTTGCTACTGCCTGACTTGCTGAAGCAGATAAACTAAGCAATGGGATTATATATTAAATTAGACTACAGCATGCCATCTAGGAGGTCATAGGTTCTAGTAGTACAGGACAGGGTTCATGTCTTAATATATGGCACTTCCTTCCAGCAACAGAGCTGTGATATTTATGACGTCAGATGTATGTCATATAACATGTGTAAGCAATATTATTTATCTTTTCGATTTATTTTAGTCAGTGTGCATAAGTCCATGAAAAGTCTAAAACTAAAATTAATTTATGTGGTATGTGCTATCAGGTCAAAGAACTTCAGGTCTTGCTGCCCAGTATGCATAGCATCCATCTTCAAGCACAGTTGAAATGCATTACTTACTCCTCCATTTCTGACAGATATAAAGGTAGGTACATATACAATTAACCTTGTCCACAGCAAATGCATTTTTCCTAGATGCCAGGGGTGGTGTTACATTAGGGCACAAGAGAGAACATAATGCCCCCTATGAAACCTTGTGCCCTGGTGAGTACCCAGTCCCTGGAATAGTTAACATTTTTTTTTGTAATCCGCGGTAGTGGTGCTGCGGTAGCATTGTCACCTCACAGCAAGACGTTGTCGTGTTCGATTCTCAGCTAGAGCGTCTTCTGTGTGGAGGCATGTGTGAACGAGTGTGCCTTCATTGAAGGTTGTGCGTCAGGGCTGGTAACTCGGCACGTAAAAATCCACTACCAAACATTAGCGGACCGGAGTTCCGCTGTGGCGACCCCTAACCGGGATAAGCCGAAAGACACAACAACATCAATCCATGGTCCACTTAGAAAGGCAAACATAGCTGGAGGTCTCGCGCACATCTCCCACTCATCTGCACTTTTCACTAGCACAAATGTAGAGCATTAAATCGAATCAAAGAAGTATCAGAAAGCACAATAAGAAAATACCTCTGTTGTTGGGGAGGGTCTTGATGCAGAAAAAACATTCGACAAAGTAAGTTGGGATTTTATGAGTAGGACAATGGAGCCATTTGCATTCCTTGATACAATAAGGTTAATGCTATGAAGAGGATGAAGAATGCAAAGGCTGTTGGTCCAGATGACATACCTGTGGAAGCATGGAGGTGTTTAGGTGAAATGGCAGTGGAGTTTTTAACTAGATTCTTTAATGAAATCTTGGAAAGTGAGAGGATGCCTGAGGAATGGAGAAAAATTGTTTTGGTACCGATTTTTTTTAAGAATAAGGGTGATGTGCACAGCTGTAGTAACTAAAGAGGGATTAAATTGATCAGTCACAGCATGAAGTTATGGGAAAGAGTAGTGGAAGCTAGGTTAAGAAGGGAGGTGATGATTAGTGATCAGCAGTATGGTTTCATGCCAGGAAAGAGCACTACAGATGCGATGTTTGCTCTGAGAGTGTTGATGAAGAAGTACAGAGAAGGTCAGAAGGAGTTGCATTGTGTCTTTGTGGACTTAGAGAAAGCATATGACAGGGTGCCTAGAGAGGAGTTGTGGTATTGTATGAGGAAGTCGGGAGTGTTAGAGATGTATGTAAGAGTGGTACAGGATATGTACGAGGGTAGTGTGACAGCGGTGAGGTCTGCGGTGGGAGTGACGGATGCATTTAAGATGGAGGTGGGATTACATCAAGGATCAGCTCTGAGCCCTTTCTTATTTGCAATGGTGATGAACAGGTTGACAGACAAGATCAGACAGGAGTCCCCGTGGACTATGATGTTTGCAGATGACACTGTGATCTGTAGTGAGAGTAGGGAACAGGTGGAGGAGACCCTGGAGAGGTGGAGATATGCTCTGGAGAGAAGAGGAATGAAGGTCAGCAGGACTAAGACAGAATATATGTGTGTGAATAAGAGGGAGGATAGAGGAATGGTGAGGATACAGGGAGAAGAGGTGGCAAAGGTGGATGAGTTTAAATACTTGGGATCAACAGTTCAGAGTAATGGTGAGTGTGGAAGAGAGTTGAAGAAGAGAGTACAAGCAGGATGGAGTGGGTGGAGAAGAGTGTCAGGAGTGATTTGTGACAGACGAGTACCAGTAAGAGTGAAAGGGAAGGTCTACAAGAGGGTAGTGAGACCAGCTATGTTATATGGGTTGGAGACAGTGGCATTGACAAAAAGGCAGGAGTCAGAGCTGGACATGGCAGAGTTAAAGTTGTTAAGATTTGCACTGGGTGTGACAAGGGTGGACAGGATTAGGAATAAGTATATTAGAGAGTAGGCCCAGGTTGGAAGGTTTGGAGACAAAGCCAGAGAGGCACGATTACGTTGGTTTGGACATGTGCTGAGGAGGGATGCAGAGTATATTGGGAAAAAGATGCTAAGGATGAAGCTGCCAGGTAACAGGAAAAGAGGAAGGCCTAAGATAAGGTTTATGGATGTGGTGAGAGAGGACATGCAGGTGGTTGGTATGACAGAGCAAGATGCAGAGGACAGGAAGAAATGGAAACAGATGATCCACTGTGGTGACCCCTAACAGGAGCAGCCGAAAGAAGAAGAAGGAAGATATATGAGGGATTGGTGGCAAACAATGAAGTGAGAGGGCTCATTTCTGTCAAGTTGTATCTGAGCAGAGCACTCAGGCGGGGGTGTCCTCTGTCCCCTTTGTTATTTGCTTTATATTTACGCCCATTGACAAAGAAAATATGGTACTCAGAAATTCAAGGATATAATTGGTATGGTAATTAAGAACATTTGGCTTTATTTACAAACAATATTATTTTCATCCTGTTAAAAACAGAAAAGGATATGTCAGTGTTGTGAATATCTTGCGACAGTTTCAAGTCTTTTCTGGATATAAAAATAATGAAGATAAAACAAAGGTTATAGATATAAACTATGTACCCACACATGAATTTTTCCAGCAATACCAATGTTTTGGGGACATGATAAAATTAACTATTTAGGAGTAAGGATTAAAAAGGGTTCTGTTAAAGCAGCTAAGGATATGTGGGAAGAGACTAAACAAAAGATAATACAAAAACTTAAAAACTAGAAGTTCTGGCTTATGGATATGGATTGCATGACACAAGCAGTGAAAGTGTTTTTAGTCCCTTTAGTTTTACATATTTTTATCAACAAGAGAAGAAGTTGTGGACAATTATTAGTAAAGAGTTGAAGGTTTTTATCTGTGACTGGAAAAGGGCAAGGGTGAAGTGAGATAAGCTGGTCCTTCCAATAGAACAAAGTAGATTAGTATTACCTGATTTGAGGGGATATTTCAGAATGACACAGTTAAGGATCATATACATAACAGAAATAGAAAGCTATAATTCAAAGTGTAAATGGACAATGATGAAGCAGGGGTGAGGAGAATTTCAATAAATAAGGAGATGGTGGCATTTTGGATGCAGATTCTTAAAGAGGACAACAACAGTATGTTTTTAAACTACCATAAAGTATTCTAAAGTTTAAGCCAATGCGAGAATGGAGAAAGGAGATTTTGCCAATAGGAATGACTACAATTAGGGGAAGAAGGGAGAATAGGCAAGAGGGGGCTGGAAGTTACTGGAGAAAAATGGCAAAGGGACCAAGATATTGGGAACAAATAACTAGAGAAAGAAAGATAAAAGAATAGGAAAAACCCAAGAAGATATTTGGACTCCAGGCTAGCAATTGCCTTCTGTTACATGAATTGATCTGAGAGTACAGGCAAAGAGAAAGGTATAGGGAAATCCTAAGTGAAAGACCTGCCCTGGTATAGTTTTTAATTGAATGCAGAAAATAAGCTGCTGTTAAAAAAGGGATAATTAGTAGGTCGTATAAAATACTGCACAATAACTACTGGAGTCAGAGTTAAAAAAGGGATAATTAGTAGGTCATATAAAATATTGCACAATAACTACTGTAATCAGAGTTAAAAAAGGGATAATTAGTAGGTCGTATAAAATACTGCACAATAACTACTGGAGTCAGAGTTAAAAAAGGGATAATTAGTAGGTCATATAAAATACTGCACAATAACTACTGCAATCAGAGTTAAAAAAGGGATAATTAGTAGGTCGTATAAAATACTACACAATAACTACTGGAGTCAGAGTTAAAAAAAGGATAACTAGTAGGTCATATAAAATACTGCACAATAACTACTGGAGTCAGAGTACATTAGAAAAGATTAAGAAGATGTGACTGGATAAGCAATTCACAAAGAAACAATGAGAGGACCCCAAGCAGACGCCAAAGAAAACTTCCTCAAGGTAGATGGCAAATGTTACAGCTGGGATGAGAAAGAAATAGGTAAAAGGGAGCATATGCTTTGGGAGTGTAATGAGTTGGGAGACTTTAAAAATTACCTATAGAATACTCTGTCAGAAATATTTGATGAGCAAAAGGAAATTATTATTTTTTGACCTAGGATATAGGATCTAAATTGTTTAGACATAGATGATTATAAATGGTTTTCCCAAATACCATGAGAGGTCTCACCAGTGAAATATGCAATGGTACCATGATATCCAGATCCTCCATTTCTTGCTACTGCTCTCACAAATTACAGTGGAATTTATTATCTTTTTATACTAATTTTCATAATTGAAAAATAATGGAGACGGTGTCACTTGTCCTCTGAAGGAGCTAATAATCTGAGGTGCTATTTCTCCTCTGTGGACTGTAGTAGTCAATACATTGTATTTTCAGACAAATTATGCACTATCTGATGCATTTCATAAAGGCAAGACCATTAGGAATTTAAAACAGAGGTATATCAACATACATATTTTGCAAAAAAAAAAAAATGACAATTTTGTTTTTTTTTTACATAATGTGAAGAGTTGCTTTTAGTGTAAGTCTGCCCTGATTCCAAAGACTTGCTCTTAGTGTAAGTGACTAAGACCTATCTATAAAGAGGCTTACTATGGAGACCAGATTCCAAAACACCCATTGACAGCCTGCTGTTAGCGTAAGTGGTCACTCACACAGAGAGCAAGTATTTTGGAATTGAGCATACAAATTATTTATTTTGGTCATTAGATAAAACAATACATATTATCAGAAGTGGCAGCATAAATAAATAAATAAATAAATAAAACAAAGTTGTAAATAAAACAATATCATGGCAAAATCATAATGCAGGAAGAGATCTATTGAGGCCTGATATTTGACTTTACGAGATAACAGACTGATAGTCTTAATATCTGCATAAACACACTGAGACTTGTCTGAAAAGTAATATTGTTCTGAAACGTCAAATGCAACAGGACAGAAATCTTTATTTTAAAAAACATTTACAGGCAGAATATTTAACAACACAGTTGTCAACCTGTAAGTAATAAAAAGCATTTAGTGGATGAAACAAAAACAGTAATAATAGTAAACAATATGACTGTCTACTCAGTGATGTAATGTACCTGCTGAGGATGAATCCGATCGAAAGTCCATTTCTGTAACATCTAACATATTACATACATGATGACACTGCTGTTTTCCAAAAGTGTTAATTTAAACCACATTAATTACCTTTTTAGATGCGATGCATTTTCTATTTCAGTTGGTGGAACAAGTTTTTCAAAGTCTTTGCTGAGTCTAGTGATTTGAGGAATTATTACTTTTTGCCATATAAAGAATACACAATAAGAGCATTTTCTATTATAGGTCTTTAAATACATTATTGTTAACTACGGAGTCCTGACTGAAGTGTTAGTTTGAAAGCCACATGCAAATGTTTTCCTTTATCACACGATACTCAGAATCAGTATGGAATAACCAAACGTGTTCATGATTTGGTGAGAGTAACTGAAACAGCTATAGTTTATAACCAAATCTGTCACTTTGGTGTCTTTGCAGAAAAAGCGATTCACAATATGAATAAGGTAAGACAAAGCAATTATAAATTGTATGCCAAATATATCACTTTGAAGAACATAAGCAATAATGTATGAAAGTAATTATAAGTGTGTATCAGTTACTATTATATTATGTCATTACGTATTTTCAAAATTTCATTTAAAAAGTTTGATTCATAACTTCAGTACTTTTTACAAAGTGGCTTTTGTACTATAACTTAGGTGTTGAACCTCCGGCATTAACTAAAGGTACTCAGTCTCCATATGTGTTACTACCACCTATACAGCAGTGGGTATGAGAAGTTTTAAAGCTGCTAGCTGCCACTTTTCTATTTTTTCAGATGTAGATGTTGGCCAGCTGGGACCACTAAAACTCTCACTTCTAAATTTTAAGGCAGAACCATTTTGCCCCCAGCCCCTCCTTCACACCCTCTCTTAACTCTTTCTGTACCCCCAGCCTCCAATCCCTAGCTCCATGATCTGTCCCACAGTATGGCTAGTCCTGTGGCAGTAAAGACTATTCATTGGGGGGGGGCTGCTGCTGGAGCAATAGCATTTTATTACAGTATACAAGTAAAATACTATATTTCTAAACAACCCTTGGAAACAACTGTTATGCCAGGGTTGATGCCAGGCTACATTAAAAACTTAATGCATTTTTTCCATTTCACTCCATTCCTGTTCATGTGCTGTTCTTATGACCTAGGAATGAGGACAGACTTGTATTCTCTTGTGAATGCAGAAACAAAAAGGTGAAAGACCAGGAAATGATTTTCTTGTAACTGTCCATGTGCTGTGCAATGCTAGAGGATGATGATGCTTTGATTGCAGCGGACCTGTGAGTACTAGTTAATAATTTAGCTAACTTGTGACAGTTGCAGACAGTGTTTATGTAGAAAGATATAGCAAGGGAACTTGAGTAACTGAGGTGGAGGTTTGCCTGTATGCTTCCTGCCTATTTTATTGCCTTTTATTTTATTTTGCTGAGTGTGCCAAACTAAATATTTTTTAACATGTATTTATAATTTCTTTTTATTATTTAGCTTATTTATTACCCCTTATGCTCTTGTGGCTGACATCCATTAAAAATTATGTAAAGAGAATTCTAGTTTTGTCCCACACCATAGGCACATTACAAAGAAGCAGATCAATTTGATCTACACAGCGAATGTGTATACTTACTGGGGCAGTAACATATTGTAGAGATCTCTGTCCTCACACCATAATCTAGCAACCTTTGCTCTCCTCCCCAAGACTGTATATATATGTGTGTGTGTGTGTGTGTGTGTGTGTGTGTGTGTGTGTGTGTGTGTGTGTGTGTGTGAGGGAAAGAAAGAGCGAGAGAGAGAGAAGGTTATGAGCTGGGATATCTGTTCTCATGATCATTAAAAGAAAATTGGGAAGTTAAAAAATTGAATAAAATTAGAAAATAATTTGAATTTTCTGCAATGGGCACTCAGGGCAGAAGCAGTATTTGCCACCTCATTCTGAGTACTTCTGTTATCCACTACATAATAAATATCACCATTTTCTAAACAACATAATGAGGTGAAGTTCACTGTAATAACAAACCTTTCTTATCCCCAGTAACAGAATGCAGTTCATCCAGTGAAATACCCAGGATTTCCAGACTAGCTAAACGAGTCTTTCATCTGTCCCATACTCTACTTTCAGTGGACTGTGCTTGATACAACTTATGTGTGAATGGCCAGGGGACATCATTATAAGGTGCCTGATCTCCTGCACCTACCTCCTCTCCTCTTGGAGCAGCAATGGCTGTGCTCAAATTCCTGCCCTGCAGCTGAGCTGCACATGATGTCAAGGACAGCAAAGCCAGGTAACCTGTGAAGGAGCCTTATTTCTGTTGCTTGTTTCTGCACTCTTGACCTTTTGGTCACTTTTCAAAGCTCGTGACTATAGGTGTGGAGAGGGATGCAGACTGATTAGCAAAGTGAGTGCGTTGATCAATGACTCAGGCATGTCTGACTTGATGACTCTAACCTGGTAGAATTACTTCCATGGATACTGCTATTACACAGACCCATTTGTCCGTCTCCTGATGATCACATCTACTGTCACATAAGAACAAGAAGCAAATTACTAAAGTACTCCAGCTGAGGTAGCTGCTGTCCTGTCAGTTGTGACAGCAATCCTTTCTTCTCTTAGAGAAAGCAATCATGTATGATATCTGGGAGCTCATTTGCATCCCAGCTGCTTCCCATTTAACAGTAAATGACTTCAGTGCACACTGGAAGTCAGCTTCCCCACATGTGATCAACAGATACTTGATTACGTTTTTGCTACCCAAGCACAACTGGTCAAAATTACATTTCTAAATGAACTGTATGTCTGTGTGGTGTAATCCTATCTGTGTTAGAGAAATACCCGCTTTACCAGAGAGTCTGTCATTTTCCTCCTCTTCTGCAAGTGTGGAGTTAGTAGATACAAATCCAAAGGAGTATGTGAGATTGCCCTGAAATTGGGGTGCAGCACCCCCAAAAAGGTATTTAATTTTTTGCAGGCATTCCTGAAGTAAGTTGAGCTCTCAATCAGTTGTGCTGGAGAATTGAGATCCAACTGACTGTGCTTTGATTATAGAAGGAGAAGTCTAGATACCACAGTTACTTGAGGCTGAGAGACCAAAATAATCTGCAAGGATGGAACCCTCATATCTCCATAACAGATACAGTCTGGATCGTGGCTGCACCTTGATGTCTTGTTTATGAAAATCACAATTGGGAATGGAACTCATGCACACTTGCTATTGTCCTGCTCCACCAAAATCAATATGATGAAATTGAATAAATTCCCAGGGATCTACAGATTTTACAAAGATTTACTTTAAAAACCTCTATACACACATATGCAGAAAACACACACACACACACACACACACGCACACACACACACACACACACACACACACACACACACACACACACACACACACACACACACACACACACACAAAAGATCGGCTATACATATTGTCTCTCATACAAACCTACAACCTTTTTTCTCATGCAGATTATTGACATTATCAAGAAGCACAACACAATCTTAGTACCAGCATGAATGATATAAAAACTCAGCATAAAAAAGCCTGAGCATACAAACTCTAACATCTAATATGTCAAGGAAAAAAAAGCTTAGAGAATTTCATTATTTATACATCCTGCATAACCATAAACTTTACTTAACAAAAAAAAATTTAAACAATAATTTGGGATGGTAGCAATTCCCACAGCAACCATATTCCCTACTACTTAAGAATACCAACTCTGAGATTTTTTTTTCTCTCAGTGAAAAGTTTTTTTTTTTTTTTTTTAATAGAAGTGTAAATAGTTGCCCTCTCTCCACTGCGGCATGGTCATGGACTTAGTATACTTAAAATACAGGGCTTGTGTTCCCATCTCCTACCATATACTGCTTCAGAAGAATCTGTTTTAACAAACACTGCACTCATGTTCTTCTGCTTTGCCTAATTATTTTGAAATTGTTTTCTCCTGCTTGTGTCAGTGAGCCACTTTATATTGTGACTCATTAAAGCAATGTATTACATTGCAAATTCTAATTTACTGTAAAACAGAAAAGAAGTGTATCCACACACTGTGCATATCCCTATTTGTTCATGCATCCTTTCTTTACTTTCCAGCCTTATAATAAGAAACAGCAGATCTCTTAATCTACAAAGGAAGAAAGGAATCTACATTTGTACAATCTCAAAGGTGTCACAGTCAAAGCAGAAACTGTGCTGCTATATGCAAAACTTTTTATATACAGCTAATACATGATGTGGCTTTGTGTGAAGATACCTAATATAGTCGTAAAATTGGGTAAAAAAATAAAACTATTCCTTCTGAACTGAGCACATTCAGGTGAATGAGATTTTTCTCCAAGACCACCAATATAGCACAATAGTAAGAAAGTTCTTTAAATTATGAGCCAAGATGCTGGACACAATTCTTGATTATTGTGTGTAGAGTTAAAAGGCATTTGATTCAACTGCTTATGCATAACTAAAGTCCCTAATACACTTTCATGTCCTGCTTTCTTTTTAATGGCAATTAGCAACGAATACACTAATCTAAAAACCAAAGCAAGTAGCTGCACTTCTTTGTTTATAGAAATGCAAAGGCATATTAAAAAGAAACTTTCTTTGGGATTCATTAATGCCTGCCCTAAGTGTAGGTGTACACTGTTCTGAGTGAACAGAAAACACAAGCATAACTCATACCTTCTTCTCCTAGTTTAAGTTTTCATACCGATTTTCTTGCAGCCTTAAATATCAAGGGAGATTCATAAAGGTAACCACAAAGTGTAAACTACATGTGCACTTAGTGTAATCTTTCTGAGTGACTATAAAGAGGAACAAATGTGGTAGGGATGTTCTTGAATACAGATCATGTACACTTAGTGTGCTCTCAGTGAAGGCATTAATGAATCTTGCCTTTTCTGTTTTCTTTTATAGCTTGTGCTACCTGTAATGTCATAACATTATAAATTCAGCAATACCCAAACTGTAACACATAAGGATACAAGAGATTCTGTCAACATCAGAAGAAGATGCCATTGACTGCAGATGATCTCACATTAATTATGTATAACCTGTCGCATCTTGTTAAAATATATAAGATCTGCTGAGGAGTTTAATAAACCAGCAGGCTTAAGATTCAACTTGCATAAATCCATACAATAACTTATATGCACTGATTTATAAAATAGTCCATTTTTAAATGAAGTCAAGGAACAACTTATCTGTAAATTAATCTTTATCCAAAATATGGCACTATTACTATGGACAATTATCAAATACAATTATGACAGATAGTCATATTCAGAGCTACACAGATGGAATTGCTTAGTTCAAACACTATGGCAGTTTTGTGGAAGATACTCTATGCATTTCAAGAATTAGCAGTGTGTCCTCTTAACAAACTCTGGATGAGCATATTACTAAGATTTCCTTAGGTATTTCAAGCTTTTAAGAGACATTTAAAACATTATATGAACGACATTTAAATGTCAGGAAAGTATTCAAGATTTGGGTCTGTTTTTTTAAAAAAGCTTTGCTGAAACAGGTACTATGCCAGTTAGATGCTACTTATACAATAATTCATAACACTATATACTATGACTACATGTCAACGAAAAGGCCATGATGATGGCATGACTAATAGGGACAATGCAGAAATATTAACTAAATGTACTTTAAATGTGTATAATCACACACATGTATACATATCCACATATACAGTAATATCTACATCTCTATCTATAGAAAAAATTATATAGAAAGATACAAATATATGGTAACCATTTTGAAATGTCAGGTCTTAAAATGTTGAGTTCTGAAATGTGAATAATCAATGACCAATAATTCAGACTTACACGTATCAAATCTGAGATTAACTTTTCTGGGAACATTCCCTTTACTCCATATTATGACAGTCTCAGAACTAGTATCTAAAAATTCAGGGTGTGTGGGGAGGGTTTGCTGCTTATATCAGGGGAGCAGAGAGGCTTACTCTCTTACAAAAACAAAAAAGTTTAAAAAGAACAGTGCTCCATATTTGCAGCATTTCATTCCAGAAAGGTGGATCTCACCTTAGGATGTGCAAAACAGGTGCTGGGTAAGGGTAAAGAATACTGAAGCTGGAATACGGTGTTCAAATGCAGTGTTGTAATTAATCTTATAAATATTGCTCTATAGAAAATTGTGTGCAGTCCTCATTATGTCTCTACACAAGGTAGTGAGCTTCCTTCAAAATTTGCTGCTAACAAGTAATTACCCAGTTAGTTTAATGAATAAAAAGGAAGGCAATGGCTCTGGAAATAAAAAAAAAAAAAAAAGAAAAAGAAAAAAGAAAACAACTTGGTCTCTAACTGGATGGTTTATTTTGTCTTTGAAGCAGAGGTTCTCGGAATAAAACAGAAACCATGAAGTAACCCAAGAAATCTGGTGATATTCTGCAGACAATACAGCCTGGAAGAAGTTCCCTGAATTTATCTGGGGACTAAACCGAAACTAGTAAGAGAGACTGCAGAGTCTGTATTTTATTTTTATTTCTTGTCCTGAAGAACACTTTGCATTATCAAACTGTAATTTTTGCCTTTTGTTTCATCATTTTGTTGACAGACTGGCTCTTCTGCCTTGTTTTGTCAAACAATTCTGTATTCCAACAAGGGTCTTAAGTTTACCTTTTACTTCCAGAAATGTGAGCAGAAGTCTTTTCTCCATCTAAATAGACAGCAGTTGCATAGTGTGGATCAGGAGTTTTTGTCCTATGTGTACAATACATCAATGCTGTGCCAAGATGACAACAATAAAGCAGTTGTTGTAAATAACTGCTGCTGCTGTTGTAGCTGAGGGGACTTTGGTTGTGGCCAATCCAACCATGATGAAGACAATTTCTTAAACAACTAACCAGAGAGAAGGACCTCAAGGAGCATGTCACGGCCTTCAAATGGTACTCCAATCAAGAGGGATGGGATGGGACTGGCCTGATTAGGCTAGAATCTTACCAGCACTGCTAACTTGTGACCCATTAAAGGCTTTCATGGTCATGAAAGTACTGAATATCAGGACAATGACATGGTCTAAAACAAAGCACTATTAGCTTGAGTTAGGGATACATCTAAGACACAAACTCAAAAGTTTCATAGCTTGACATTTTTTCCTAATGGAATTAAGTCCTGAAGTATGTGATTTGAAGCACGTACTTACACTATAATAGATTCTGAGAGTTAAAGTATAAGCAAAATGATTGAAATGTTAGCCACTAATAGAACTAAAAGGGTTTTGACAGCTATATTAAAAAATTAGGTGCTCCAAACTGACCCTAAGAAAGTTGTATGTTTTTGTATGCAACTACTTGTACTTGTCATCCACTCATTCTGCTGGATGGAGGAACCAGGCATTCCTGTGTGAAGCCGGAGCCCTCCTTCCTTCTCATTCCTGACCAGGGAGCTCAATAAAACCATTCATTCTTCCAGACAAGTCTGATAGTAGGGAACAGGCCAGGTTATTAGTCCTACAGGGCAAACTTCCCTCATCTAGTAAAGCATGGTCCTCCCTTCAGTGGCTCTCTGGACTTCACTGCATGCTGATAATGTGAGGAGCATGATTCTGCAATCCAGATCCTGTGCCATAAATATAACATCAACAAGTACATCCTAGGCCTATGCTCCATGGATATAAAATTCAGAGTTCCCAGAAGATGTTATCCAAGTTCTGGGTTGGACTTGCCTCTTTCCCTTGGATGGGCAGGCTGCAAAGAGCAGCTCACTCCCACGTCACCTGGCCAGCTCCTACAGATACCCAAGCTGCTATTCCAACCTAGGTTGCCTGTGTTGTAGTTAGTGTTTTATCCCTATGTCACAGAGCAGGCAAGGATGCTGAAAATGTTATACTGGCAGAGATATTGTTTTTCAATGAAATCATGTTTAAAACTAAACATTTAAACCTGCAGTAAACCCTTTGTCAAATTCCATTTAAAAAATGTAAATATCAGCTATTGACATACTCTGTTATAAATATGGAAACATGGATGACAGCAAGATTCTACCTGTAACCAGTCAAAAGCATGGTGCTAATGATATTGAACTTATGAAATGTGATATATTGACTATCAGAATAGCTGAGTCAGGCTCCTTTTATTGTGCTATTCCAAAATTAATAAGTGCAATGTTTTGACTGATGGCAAGGTGCTGTACTTCAATGACTGCTACAATCAGACAGTATGGATGCACTTATAATGGACACAGAGAAGATAGAAACAGTGGATGTTCTTATTGAGTTAAAACTCTATACTAGGAAGTTGAATTTTCAAATTATGTTTAAAGATCAAGGTTCAGATTTTCAGGGTGTTGCCAACATGTCTGAAACTTAAAAGAAAAAAAGTATATTTAACCTACCACTCCACCCTATGGTTGCTACTTTTGAATAAACTTTTAGTAATGAACTACATCATTTATTAAAATTTCAAAAGAAAAACAATTCTTTAACTTAACCAAAGAGGAAAGAAATCTAATGAATGAACTTAGGAATGATTCTTCACTTAGTGTCATGAAGCCAGACAAGGAAGGGGACATTTTTATAGCTGACAAAATGGATTATATTGAACAGATTTCCAGTCTTCTCCATGATACTAAAAGGTATGAAACAGTGTCCAGGAACAAAATTAGTGCAGCTCACAGAAAAACAGAATTATTTTGTATGATTCTTTGCTACAGGGGTGATTACAGTGGATTTCATATCAGTTCTTGGTCAATCGACATCCTGCCATGCCAGTAGTATTTGGAATACCTGAGATTCACAAGAAAATACAACATACCCCTATCATTTAATAATGGCAACTCAAAATTCTATGACTTATCCCCTTTGGTGTGTTTATAGACCAAGTTTTAATGAACTCTTTGGGTCCAGTAGAATACATTTTAAAGAATTCCTCTCATTTTTTAAGTAGAGTTAAATATAATTATTTCAATACATCTTTTAGCTTTCCAACTGAGGATGTGGGGGATTTATTTACCTCCATCCCTCATAGACTAGGTTTAGAGTTATTACATGCAGCTATTCCACAGCTTTCAAATTTAGACAACACACTCATAAACTTTATAATGGACTTGATAGAATTAAATCTACACAGTAATTTAATTTCTTTTGAAGGAGAGTTTTTTGTCAAGTAAGAGGGGTCACCATGGGTGTGAGTTGTGCTCCTATATATGCAAATTTAGTTACATACAGTTGGGAAATTACCTACATATTTTATTCTAGCTTTAACAATTGTTGGTACATAAGCAGTCAATGTTGTTTTCAGAATGTGTATGTGTGAACCTCAGAAGGGGGTAGTACTGTTGATGTAAAATAAAAAAATCATCTTTTACTGAACCCTGATCTTTCCAAAGGTAAAAATGTCATCCAAGAAGCATAGTTATATGTTACATATAACTATGCTTCTTGGATGACATTTTTACCTTTGGAAAGATCAGGGTTCAGTAAAAGATGATTTTTTTATTTTACATCAACAGTACTACCCCCTTCTGAGGTTCACACATACACATTCTGAAAACAACATTGACTGCTTAGATGTGACTGTTCACAAGGATATACACAATGGATGTTTTGGGTTGAAAATATTTAGAAAGCCCATGGTTTGTAATAAGTTATTTAGAATACAACAGTCGCCATTCATGGTTTAGAAAGAAAAATATTTTTAAAGGACAGCTTGTTAGATTAGCTAGCAAGTGCTCTGATGTTATAAATTTTAAGTCAGAATTTAACATCCTGACAAAGATGTTTAAGGAAATGGGATATCCATCTGATCTGTTATCCAAAATTAGTGATGAAGTATTAAAAGGATGGGGTACCAAATACAAACCCTTGCCAGAGTTGGATGTATTACTGAATTTATCAGCCAAGCAAGATAATATAATTCTAACGTCTTTTCTAATTCCATCACGATCCTTTTTGGGGCTTACTCAAAAGAAATTAGAAAAATTATAGTTAGATATTGAAGTGTGTTCAGAGGGGACACGGAGATAGTCTCAATTTTTGGTGAAACCCCTGTTTTTGTGTTTAAGACTGGAAGAAACTTAAAATATTTAATGGAACATCCCAGAACTAATTCTACCAATTCCAATAAGAGGGGCACTAGACATTGTGGTGGATGTAATCAGTGCAAGTACATTTTAGAACAGCCTAAGGTTACTTTGGGATCTTCATCTGTTGAGACTGTATTGAGTAATGGTAACTGCACAACTAGAGGATTTTTTACCTCGCTATTTTTTGGATGCAACAATTCTTACATAGGGAAGACTGAAAGGTTATTCTGTAAGAGAATATATGAACATAGCCACACAATCACTTTATTGTACTTTTTATACTAAATTTTTATTTGGTATTTTCAAAATTGTACATAAATGCTAGAGAGAAGGGACATGGGAAACTGAAAGTAAGAGAAGGGAATTAATCTGGCAACTAAGATTAAATCCAGCATCTAAGCCAGGGTTAAAAGAACATACTTGTATTACACCTATCTAAAATTCAGGGCAGCTGCTTTATAACCACATATTCATTTTATAAATATTTATAAATATTCCTTTTGTAAACAGTATTTTAACCTAATTTATTCAATGTAATTAAATTGTTTATTTAATGCTCGCAGTTTATAAAATTTGCTGAATACATTTTATAACATAGTTTGAGAAATTGTTCTTTTAATTTTTAATTGCTCTTTGTCACATTATTTTTTATTTTTATTTCATATTTTATTGCATTTGTTTTCTGGGAAAGTCCACTGGGCCTAAAAGAGCCCATTTTCAGTGGAGGCCCTGGGAAAAAAGCTACTACAAGAACATAGATACAGAAGAAATATAAACATTAATTGGTACAGAAGTAGAAACAGTGTTGCCATAGTAATTACAATAATATATACAGACAAGCAGAGATCTAGTTGGTTTGATTACAGTATTATATACAGAAAATATACATCAAAGCAGGAATTTAGTTGGTGGATGGATGAATTCAGTCAGAGATGTATAAACCAAGATATATTAATCAGTATTATTGTACCAGTATCAACAAGTAATGAAAAAAAATAAATATGGAGAAAGTATCATCAGTCACTTGTAGCAAAAGGCATAGGAGTTTAGTCATCATATAAGGAGAAGAAAGAGGTTAGGTTATAGACCAGGTGCATAGCCAGGAAGAGTTGAGATGCTTTTTCAATATCTGTGTTGTAAATAAAAAGAAAAATAAATGAATTATAGTTTCTGGTTCATTTTACATATTTGATGCTGTATAATTTTTTTCCTGTAGAGCCCGGGTTACACTATGCAGGTATTTGTTTGTTCAATGCACTTATAAAGGAGCTATGTATGCAAAAATAAAACAAAGTATTTTGTATTCATGGAGATAAGAAGCAGTATCCCATTACTCAAGTAAAAATGCGAACTACGTTTGAAATGGTATTTCATCCTGCTGCTGTAGTCTCCAGTTTAACATATAATACTAGGAAACAATTTTGTACACTTCAAATTTTTTTGGAGGCAATGAGAAGAAGCAAATACTTTGGAAAGATCAAAGTTTCTAATGGGGAAATGAACCAGCACCTGAATAGTCTTATAGATACATCTCTCCCTAACCTGCAAAAAGGAGGGAGTGCCAACATCTATCACATTCATAAGAATATATGAATCAAACAAAGATCAAGGCATAGTCTTAAAAAGCTGAACGGTACAAACATTTTGTGAAGGATATGGAGAAAGGAAGAATCCTCACCATTTAAAGGGATAAGTCAGCCTACACTTATGACAGAGTAGCCTGCAAAAGCAGAACCAGTAGAAGAAAGGGACATAGTAAATACTGCAACCTGAACATCCTACAAAACAGGTTGTAAAAGTGTCCATGTAGCTTGAAAATGATGCAGAAATAATAAAAAAAGAAAGAATCACTCACTGAAAGGCTGTATTCCATGAGAATGCAGTTAAAAAGGTGTATAAAATTCACAACATGAGCAGAATCCTAAACTTTCTGTCTATCTTAAACACAAAGTCTGGGGATAGCCAAGATGGCCAACTGAAAGTAGCTCTAGTAAGGAGCTCCACATTTATATTATTTAAAAAGCAGGAAAAGTTTAAAATTTGAAGATTGGGTTTATTTATCCAATATCAAGGAAATATCAACTTTATGTGGCATTCTGGATTTTTCTTGTCAACCTGTCTTATTCAGCTTTCATTGTTTTATTTGAAGATGAACTCTTTTGAATCTGCTCACTCAAAACTGTCTTTTAAGAAGGATATACAATAGCTGAAATATTTTCTTCAGCACCTTTCCATTAAGACTGATACATTTCAACAGAGAACCAATAAGCTTCATAAAACAGTTTATACTAAACTGAATTACTTAAAGCTACGCTATAGAAACAAAATATTGAGCTACAAGACATAGAAGTTTCATTAACTGACAATGATGGAAGACCACAGGAAAATGAAGTGCAAACTTAATTCATTTTTAAACAAAACAACTGTTTTTTAAATAAAGTGGACGATTTACAAACTAATGAAGGAAGATGGAATCTTAGAATATTTGGGCTTCCTGAAAAAACTGAAAGTGAAGATTATCACCTCTTTTTGTCAGAAAATAGATATCCAGTTTCTTAAATCTTTAAGTTGAATTACCATAAGGAATAGACAGGGATCATCGTGCTTTAGGAAAACTCCCTTCCTCATCAAAGTCACAACCCCCAAAGTCTATTGTTGTCAAGTTTATGTCATTTTTAGACAGAGAACATATCCTTAAAACTGCTATTTCTAAAGTTCCATTGAAATCTGGTCAAAACTTAATTATATTTGGTAATGACTATGCCACAAAAACTCTGGAAAGAAGGAAAAATGTGGTCATGATCAAATTGTTTAAACACAATATCAAAATACAACTTTTTAGTGGCCAGGATGGTGAACTGGTAGCGGCATTCTTCATGAGCTCTCTAACCTGGATTATATTTCTGACAGGAAATTGTATTACAAAATACTTTTTTTGGACTTTTTCATTCATACTTCATACTTCTAAACAACTGGGAAATCATTCAATGTTTTAAAAAAAATTCTAACAAAAATCCCTGTCATATTCAACTTGACAAGAAATCTTCCCTCACCTTATCAGCATGAGCCACAACAAAACTTCACTTCAAGATTCTACACTCATAAAGGAATTGCAGTCACTTTTAACAGACCTGCAGGATATTTACTTGAAAATAAATAAAATGGACAACAGATTAGACTCATTCAAAGACAAATGTTCTCAACAGCTTGATCAACTACAAGAAATTGTTTTACAACATTAAACTCAAATTTTACAGATGGAACAATCCTTAAATGAAATGGAAAAAAACACTAACTGAGGAAGAACACCTCTCAAAATTATTACTAAAACAAAACAACTACCTATTAGACAAATTAGATGACCTGGGAAATTGATCCAGAAAGAGTGTGTGTGTGTGTCTTTCGGCTTTTCCCGGTTAGGGGTCGCCACAACGGAACTCCGGTCTGCTAATGATTGGCAGTAGAGTTTTATGTGCTGGCTTGCCGGACCTAATGCACAACTTTCAATGAAGGAATGCCCATTCACGCATGTCACCACACAGAAGACGCTCTAACTGAGAATCGAACGGGCGTCTAACTGTGAGGTGACAACGCTACCGCAGCACCACCACCGCAGTCACTGATCCAGAAAAAGTAATCTTTGAATATATTGGCTCATAGAAAAAAACAGAAGGTGATAATATCATTAATTTTCTTACTACATGGATACTAGCCATACTTAAACTACCAGAATCTCTCTCCTATGGCATAGAATGAGCCCACAGATCTCTAACAATACAGAAGCATCTATTTCAACAAAACCTAAACCAAGATCCATCATCATGAAAATGTTTTCCAGTCAGGAGAAAGAAATAATCTTAACACTGTGGTCAAATTCCCCGGTAAATTATCAAGGATCACTTATCAGCTTTGACAATGACTATTCTTCAGTAGTAGTAACAAAAAAAAGAAAATATTACCCCATCATAAAAGCTCTGAAGAAAAACCAACTGAAGACACACTTATTGTTTCCAGCCAGACTGAAAAGCTTTCTTCCGGAAGGTATAAAAATCTTTGACTCACTGGATACAGCAACAAAATACTTACTTAACAACATACTTGATCAAGATGAAGTTATGGACTTGATAAATAGCATGCCCAAGAGAAATGCAGAAAGAAATGAATGAAAAGTAGTTGAACAAAAGAAGAAAAAACTAAAAGACAAATAAACAAATAATAATTTGTTACTTTTCTTTTTATAACAATACAGCTGCAAAGTTCATATATCTATAATTCAATGAAGGGGAAAAGTAAAAGAGAAAATAAATAATACATTTAAAAGAATGTTTCAATATAAAGTCATCAACTAATACAGGTATACCTTTTATTCTATTGTTCTATATCATTTTCATTTTTATATCTGCTATAAATAACTACAAAATACATACTGCCTCAAACAATATATTAAAAAGTACATCATAAGAATATTTAGCACTATAAATAAGGGCATTATTTCTTCACATACTGCTAGCTATTAATATTGAAATGCCAAATGTTTAACTATATACCTAGATTTGAACCAATAATCTGTCCACAAGCATTAATATATTAATTTAAGGAACATTTAACCACTATAATTATCAGAAAAGAAAGGGAAAAAAAGAAAAAAGAAACGCATATAATCTTTAAACACCTTTAACATCACAGATCATTAAAACATAGTCCTTTATTACATATTTATATTAAAAGATATGTGTTAAATGTAAACACATAGTTGAATGGGTATGAGAATGGAATATAATGTTTGAAACTGCATGACTGTATACTCCTTGCACTGCATACAAACGCAGAATGAGATGCATCACTATATCAACATCATTGTCCTTAAGTAATGAATACTAATAGAAATTCCCTCATGTATTTACTTAAATAATATTCACTTACACTGGATATATTCACAGTGTTTTTATTTAATAACAAGTGAATTGACAGATCTGAATATTACTGTAATAAAATTACAGAAGTTTTGATTGAATATAGTTATAAATGCGTTTTATTTATTTTTTATTTTTATTTTACATTTGTTGACCAGGATATTCTGACTGGATATATGTCAATTTTCAGCAGAGGCTTGGTGAGAAAACCTTCAAGATAATAATACACATTGAACATTTAGTAAATGCTAGTTTCAAGCAGATTGTAGTCATAAGCAATACCAGCCTTTAGCACATATAGTACTAACTTATTATAAAACACTTTACAAAACATAACATTATTTTCAAAGTTATATATACATAACATTACATTCAGATTTAAAACACATTGAGCAGCAGTTATACAATTGACCCTTCCTGAAATGGTGTGGTAGAAAAAAAGTTAGAAGTAGTTGAAGGTAAGGCAGCTAAGTAATAGAGAGGTCACTAGTAGGGGTTAGTGCAAGGACATAACCAATAACTTTTGAAGTATTTCTTGAGTTTGTTTTTGAATCGTGTTAGTGAGGGTTCTAGGGTCAATCAGCTGGGAGTCTGTTCCATGTTTTTCCAACTGAGTTGGCAAACAGAGAGTCCCCAGCTGAGTAGTTGGATTTGTATGTTTGAACTAGGAGTCAAGTGGATGATAGCAGTGGTGCTGGTGTAGGGGCTGATAATATTTTTTAGTGCAGGTATATTTTCTGGTTGGTAAAGGACTTTATGTGCCACTATTAGCTGGCTGAACTGCAGTAGACTAGGCAGTTCAAGCCATCCTATATGATTTAGGTTGTGACAGTGTTGTGTCCAGTAGGCTGTGCCAGTAGCAAATCTGGCAATGTGGTTATAGCAGGATGATAGTTTATTAAGATCTGTTTTGTTTAAGTTGGAGAATAGAGGTGAGGTGTAGAGACGGGTTGATAGTAGATGGGAATGAGCAATTGCAATTCTAGCAAGTGGAGTAAGGAAATGTTTGATTCTGTAAAGAGAGACAAGTTTTTTTAATGGTTTTGATAGTTTAATTGATATGCACATCAAACTTCAGGTTGTTATCAACTATGACACCCAGTAGTTTAGTTTGGGCTTCTGGGGAGATGATAGTGCCATTGTTAGTAGTTATATTGAAGGATGGCAGGGGGGTCCTGCATGTGGGGGAGAAGAGAAGTAGCTTAGTTTTGTTGGGGTTTAGGATTTCATGTTGATTTGAGAGCCATTTTTCGACTGTATTGAAGGAATTTTGGGTTAATGTGAATAAAGTAGCTGGTGAGGTGTCAGAACAAATCAAGATGGAGCCATCCACATATTGAATGCAGGTAGCATCTGGGGTGATTGAATGAAGGTCACTGATAAAGATGGAGAAAAGAAGGGGTCCTAGTATCGAGCCCTGGGGGACTCCTAATGTGATGGGTAGGTGAGATGATAACTTGTCTTGCCATAGGACTGCCTGTTGCCTGCCCTGCAGGTAGGATTGAAACCACTGGAGTGCATGGTTGTTTAAGGAGAAGGCCTTCAAGTTATTTATAAGCATTTTGTGATCAACCATGTCAAAAGCCTTGGATGGATCTAGAAAGAGTGCTGAGGATATTTTTTTTTATTATTGAGGTTGTGGTTAATGACGTTAGAGAAAGAGAGGAGGGCAGAATTAGTACTGTGGTGTGGTTTAAAACCATGCTGAAAGTTGGACAACAGCTTGTTCTGTGTGAGGTAGTGCATGAGCTGTATGTGCACACACTTCTCCATAATTTTAGCTAGAGGTGATAGAATAGCTATAGGTCTAAAGTTTAACAGTTCCTCCTTTATGGAGAGGTATGACATGGGAGATTTTCTATATAGTGGGAACAGTAGCTTCAGGTATAGCTCTGTTGATCAAGACTGAGATGGGGTATGCTATGGTGTCAGCAGCCTTTTGCAGATAGTCTGCTGGGTGGAGGTCGGCAGCCAGGGTGGTGGGTCTTAGTTTTTTAAGTAGGGCATGAATAAGTTGAGTAGGAATAGGTTGGAAGGTAAAGTATGTTTTTTCTTGGTACTGGGTGTGGCTGCATTAGAATTAGAGCCATTGGGAGAGAGTTGGATAGTCTCTGTGAAGAAGCTGTTGAAGTTATTAGCAATGTCTACTGGGGATTTTTGTTGGGAAGCTGAGGGGGGTGGAATGGCGGTTTGGCCTAGGTAGAGTAGTTTGTTTATCCCTGCCCAGAACGTTTGAGGTTTGTTTTGGTGTTTTTGTAGTAGATGGTAGTAGTAATTCTTTTTGTCTAAGGTTATGGATTTTTGGTGTCATTCCTTAGCTGTCTGAATCTTAGTTGATCAAGTGGGGCTTTTGTTTTTCGGTAGGTGGCCCATGCTTTATTTTTGAGTGAAATTTTGGTTTTGGTAACTTTAGAAAGCCATGGTGCAATATTAACTTTGGTTATAATAGAGTGGCTGGTAGTATGGGAGTTAAGAATAGCAAGTAATTTGGTGTTAAAGTATGCTACTGCTTCATCTTTGCATTTTTGCATAGCATTCATTCTCGAGCATTGAAAATCTATTGTATTGCTGTATTTCTGAATTCTCACTATCAACATGCACGAGACATACCTAGATTGTCTTTGTTTTAAGTTTCTCACTAGGTTTTATTCCTCCCAGCTTCACGAGATGAGTATAACACTTTAAAAGCTTTTGTTAGCAAGAACAACTCTATGTGAACTTGCTGGCCATCTCGGACCTAAAATAAATGGTCAACTAATTGTTGACGTCATATTAGATATCGAGAAGAGACTTGGGCCCTTTGCATTCATTGCAAGCACTTTCATTCATATAAACTTTTAATATGGAGTATAAACACAAGCAACAAAGGGAAAATAATATTTATTAAGAAACCATTAACTGCAGATAATAAAAAAGGCTTCCTGAAAGAAGCTACAATATTGTATTGCCACATACTGCACGTTTTAAGGTCAGAAGCTCACTCAACAATTTATTTTACATTTTTAGTAGCTGAGGCAGTTTAACATACTTGTAATTAGTTGCTTACTTAAGTGCCTTAAAGTAAAATTTATTAAAGAGTAAATGATCCTTTATATGTTAATGCATATACATTATTTAAATATAATTGAAAACATATCTCATAACCAAGTGCAATAGAAAAATTGTAGAGAATGAACAAAATTACTATTATAAATATGTTTGAGATGCTATGTTACTGAAAGGATATCTGGAAAGCATTTTAGATTGTGAATGTATTTACAAAGGTTATAGAGCTTCACTGACGTTAATATTAGTTTTAAGCTTGATTTTTTTTTACTTGTTGAAATACTCTAGAAGTATAACAGAAATATATTCTGTTAAAAAGGTGAAATTGTATATTAACAAAAGGCATAGTATACATTTCCATGATATTAAGACCTATAACACTACACAATATAAAAATGTAGATAACAGGAGTGCACCTAGTATGTCTAGTATGAGTATATTGAAAGACATTTTATTCTCTTTAAAGGTTTTTATTTTTTCCTGGTGAATTAAAGCAGCACATGTAAAGACTGTATGTAGAGTAACATATCCAGCCAAGCTTTATTATTAATATTTAGCATGATTAAGAGGAATTAGATATTGAACAGTATATATAAACAACATTTTCAAATATTAGATTACCAAAGTGAAAGTAATATGAAGAATGATTAAAATCTAAATAACAGATTATAAGCTCTCTATGATACATATAATTTCAATGAAAGCACAGATCTGAAGGGGAGGAAAGAATGTGATCTATTAAATAGTGCAAAAATCAAGATCTAGTAGATCACTTTTAAATAATACTGGTTGAAGCTTTTTATACATCAACCCTTTCAGTATAATTTTTATAAATCATGCCTATATTTAATGCATAGTTGATCTTAAAGTTAAATCTTTGCTGCTTTATAAGTACTTTGCTGAAATCAATTAAGAAATAGAAATCTATTTCATATAGACATGGTCTCATCTGTTGTATTTTATGAAATATACTCATTATTTAACAGTTTAAAAGAATATACCAATTAATAAGACTGCATATTTATGTATAGTAACCTGGGGTCTACTTCACCCTGTCGAAGGCTGACAATATCGAAGCTGATATTGTCGGCATCAAAATGTCAAAGGCGAAAGTCATCGCGCTTGTAAACGGAAATCTCTGTAAGGGGAGATTTACGTTTACTGCAATGTAGTGCGATCTCGCAGTTGGTATATTTAAGTAGCGGGGGATGTGGGGGGTGCAAGGGGGCTTGCCTCCCTGCATAGAGCAATTTGTGTTGTGTTTGGGTATTTTTTTTTTTTTTGTGTGTGTTCGATGTTCGGGGGTTTCTACATTTTTGTGTTGATTATTACACTGTCGACAGTTTGAGTTTTTGACAGTGTAATATAAATGCGTAACCGGTAACATGCCACGATCTTTATTTTAACAGTGTAATGAAAATATATTGAAATTGGTGTTCACAATATAACAACTTGTGCATATTTGATATGAAATTAATAAGACACTCATCCCTATTTTCTTATATCATTATATCTAATAACTTGGTTCTACAGGAATGTTTTTAGTAACTCTCGAAATCAACAGGAAAATGTACACCTTGGTTAATATATATTGGATACAAGGGGTTGGCATTAAAGCATTTGACACTCACTTAGAAGATATTATATGCCACACAAAAGGCAGTTTAATAATAGCAGGAGAACTGAATTGTATTATAGATGATAAAGATTCTGATTTGCATTGTAATTGAAAGAAATCTCCTGCATCCAGAGCTCTAACAAACTTTATTGTTGCAATAATAATTAAATGTATTAATTTTGCTGACCATAATTCATTATATTTACCTTTTATTCACACTGACATAAATATCACTCATGTATTGACAGAGTTTATGTATCAAATGATTTAATAATTAAATTAAACACAGTTAAAGTTATAGCCTGTCCTCGATCGGATCATAACACAATACTATTTGAAATAGATACTGAACATTTCTTCTCTCTGCCTATTACTAGAATACCCTCATACTTAACAAGTCTAGATGAATTTAAAGAATTCAATACAAATGAAATAAGGTATTTCTTGGATATAAATAATACTGAAGATATTTCAGAAATACACATATGGGACTCATTAAAATAATTTATGGATGGTAAAACACTATCATGGTATATTAACAAGAAAAAGACATGGAATAAAGAAATGATAGATCTGCAAACTAACTAGATAACCTTGAATTAGAAATACAAAAAGGCAATTCTAACCTAATCCCAGAGTTAACACAAACCAATAGCAAATATTCAGAAATAATACATCACAAAATCATGATAAACCTTGAAAAAATTAAATTAAATTCTTATTCTATGAACTTCCTTAATGAAGGACAACTAGCAAACAAGACACAGGAAATTATTAAATCTAAACAAATAAAAGGGATTTACAACTCACAAACAAATAAGGTAGTAATGGATCTTAATAACATATTAGAAACATTTAGACTTCGTTGTAATACTCTCAATATATCAAATCCTGACCTTATCTCAATAACTGATATTAAAGCTTTTCTTAGCAAAAACATGCCTATTAAATTAACACAAACCAAATTGGCATAATTAATAAACCAATAACAATGACAGAATTAAAGTTACAAATCTCCAAACTTAAAGTGAATAAGGCTCCTGGACCAGATAACATATTACCAGAAATGTTCAAACTATTTCCATATTACCAGAAATGTTCAAACTATTACCAGGACAGTAATTATCTTTACTCTTAAAAGTGTATAATATATCTAAAGAAGAACTATTCACACCCCCTTCATGGAAATATTCATTAATTTCTCCAATAGTAAAACCAGGTAAAGATGACAAGTACTGTTCCTCATACACACATATATCATTACTTAACATAGATTATAAAATGTTTATGGCAATTTCAGCAAATAGAATCAAACATTTTCACCTCATATTAATACACAAAGATCAGACAGGCTTTATAAAAGGAAGAAATACTTACGATAACATTAACAGAATCATAACACTAATATATTATGCTAAACATAAAAACAACGATTTAGCCTTAGTTTCCTTAGACATCAACAGTGCTTTTGATACAGTAAACTGGAGATATTTAAATTTAGTTTTAGAATAATATAAATTTCCCAAAACATTTATAAATTTAATTATGAGCCTATAGAAAAATTCTTTAGCATATGTTAAACTAGGATCTTATAGATCAGGTCCTATCTCAATTAAAAAAGGAACCAAACAAGGCTGGCCATTGTCACCTTTATTACTTGCTTTAATGATTGAGCCTTTTGCAAACAATATTAGATCACAAGATAACATACAAGCTAGAAAAATAACCAAAAACTTAAACTTAAAACTCCAACTATTTGCAGATGATATCCTCTTAACTCTGTCCAATGCAAACCATTCTATACAAGCATTATTTAAAACCATGACTAATTTCCAAAAAGTCTCAGGGCTACGGTTTAATGGATTAAAAACAAATATGTTATGTCTGAGTTCCAAAACAAATATCAACTTAAATAAAAAACTCTTAAAGTAGCTTGTTACTGAATGTAAACTTCAATATTTAGGAGTTTATTTAACACATGACCTAAATGACACTATTGTATTTAACTATAGCAATGTAATAAATAATATAGAGACAATGATTACAAATTAGAATACATATCTATTTGCAATGAAGAACAGGCTGTATTTCATTAAATCAATTATTTTCCCCAAATTACTATATATCATTCAAGTATTTTCTCTCCCACCACCTAAATGTATAATGCAAAAATATAATAAGATAATGGGGGGGTTCAGTAATCCTCCGGGTAAGACTAAATAAGTCTTACATGGAAAAGGCAGTCTAAGAGGAAGATGTCAGCGTGCCATGTATATTCATGAGGGTGCACTGACTCAACTGGAAGGCTAAAACAGAGCGTGTAAGACTGCAGGGGACGTGTCGGACTGCCGAGCAGTCCAAATATCCATGACCTTGCAACTATATAAATGTGAAAATGACAAGTGCAATGAGAGAGTCCGCTGAAATGTACACATAGCAAACACTACACATCCCCACATACTAAACCCCTTTGTAATTGTAAAATGTAAACTTTTTATTTTTTTTTTATAATTCCCGATACAGCTGCCCGTATTTGCATGTGTTTGTGCAAGTGTGCCCATTGCTTAGCTACAGTTAGCAATTTCGACATCGAAGAGCATAATAAGAAATGTTTATGCAAATTAAGCCAAATAGCAATAGTGTAGTGGTAGAGCCTTTGCACAAAGAGGAGGCATTCCCGGTTCTAGTCCCACTACTCACCTTTCTATTTTATGTTTTAAATTAGTATATAAAATAATTCTTGACATATATGAATTAAATTTTAGTAAAAAGCATTGAAATGGCCTATGTATTAGTGAACAAAATGTATATATATAAATATAAGAAGGTGAGCAGCATTAAGGATATTGACATATAATTGCCCATAGCTAGCAGTGCTTTACCTAGTGCAATATAGTTGCCCATAGCTAAGCAGCGCTTTACCTAGCACAATCAATTTGCGTGGAGCTGTGCACCGCGCTAACCAGCGCACCGTCGGGCAATGTCGGGCAACGTGGAGCAACATAGAGCAAAGTTGTGCAAAGTCACCTAAACACAGCCACACCCCCTAGCCTGTCTGGACAGTAGTAAAATAAAAAGCAATGACAAGGCTCGAACCCGGGACACTGTGCATCATAATCAAAGTACTGAACCACTAAGCCATGACAGCTTAGCATAAACATGCACTGTTAACATACATATACTTATAAATGGAAGTTTAACCATTGCTAAGCAGGTTTGCTGTTAGCTGAGAATTTTCAAAAATGGCCAATCACAAATAAGTGTGGGAAATGAGGGATATTTAAGCTCCATAGGCAGGAATACTTGCCATAACTGGTTGTAGCTCCCATCTGCAGTCAGACTGGCCGGTGCTGGAGAGGGTACTCGCTTTCGAGCGCAACGGTGGGGCATCGAGGAGTCAAAATACATGGTTTGGCTCCTTGTCCACCATCATGAGTCAAGACTCCTGCAGGGCCAGTTTCAAGGGATGGAGTACAAAGCGGAGGCTTGGAACTGGTTAGCTCATGATCTCACCAGTGCCACAGGTGTTCCTCAGACTGGTGAGCAGGTCCGTCACCACCATGCAGACCTTAAGAGATGGAAGCAGGACCAACTGAACCGATGGATACAGGAGACCCATGACATGCAAGATGCCCCACTACGGAGTAGGTAGCCATTGAATGAAGTATGTAAGAAATGCTATTGTAGTCTATATAATGGATAGGTATGTCTCAATATCCTTTCATTTACTTCACAGCTGCAGGTGTCTGTGCTGCGAATCGGCAAGCCTATGCAGATAGGCTGCTAAGGCTGCGCCACCAGGCAGGTTAGTACTTATTCTGCATGTATTATTATATAAAATAAGTGAGAGAGCGTGAAACAGTGTTGTAATCCATTAATAAAGGTATAAGTCTAGAATAAAAGTATTCTGCATGCACCAAAATATGAAATGAATGAGAGAGCCACTACAAAAGTGTGCAATGTAATTAATAAAGGTATAATTCCTGGACTGTGTCCATGTCACTTTCTTTGATATGTTGTTGTGCCCTTGCATTATGGAAATAGTACAGTTGTATTAAGTGCTGTCAATCCACACTTGTGTAGGTCCATATAAAGTGGATGAAGGGAATGCCAGTATCTCTTAAGCATATATACAGTCCTCAACTGTTGGTTCATGGCTAGCATGTACAGGTTAATCTGGCACATGAGTAGCTTGTGATTGTGTTACCCACAAATGTCAGTGTGCTGCTAGAAATGTAGGGGTCTGTTTAAATGTAGCTGATAATGTCACCTGAAGACATCCAGATATGTAGATATATGAATATAAAAGAAATATATAAATACGTAGCAGTAACATCTGCATCTTGAACAGTTTGTATGTCAGATACAGGTCATGTATATAAACAACTATCAAAACCCATTTCACAATTTAATGAACACTGCTTAGTGTAATAATACATGTAGGGGATAGATATACCTGCAGTCAGTAGGAATGTAGAGTAATGTTATAAGTATATATAAGTAGTTAATGGAGTGATCTTTTTACACGCTACTTTATGGTCATAAATAATGCCATTCCACACCTAAATGGGTATGTGTAATCTGAAAAACTTTGTTGGGACATATGTCCAATTGGTTTTAAATATCTGCATGTACTTTGATGCATGTGCCCTGTTCACATACCACAATCTTGGTGGCTTGTTACCACCAATCAACCCTGCATGCTGTTGGAATGTCCACTGTTGTTCTAAATATGCATGTGTTATGCCTGCTGTTCAACTGTTGGAATTCTTGTGTGTTGGGTTAATGGGAATACTACTGCATGCTATTACAACTAATTTGGAATGCTGTTGTCTGTTACTAACCCATATTGTCATTAAATCCTGCTAAACACAGAACGTATGGGAAGGCCGGTCCCAGTGGACCCTCCTCTCCCACCTCAGCCGGCGATGGCACCTGGCACCAGCATGTCTGGTGCCCAGGCCGGGACCTCCTCCTCCGGTGGCCCTGTGCCACCTTTGGGTGGAAGCGCTGCAGGGGATGGGGCTTGTCCCCCCCGTGGCCGGAGGAGGGCCACCTATCACCCTCCGAATGGTCCAGGCTGTGGTGCGTAGGGAGATCAAGCGTTCAGTCGCTGATCCTCTACGCCAGCTTGAGGCAAGAGTGGCATGACTCATGGGTGAGCCTGCCCCTCCTATGCAGCCCCCAGCACAGCCACCCTCCGGGCTGTGAAGGTGCAGTGGTGACTGCCCATGGGTGGGGATGTCAGTTTCACTGTTGCCATCTGTGGGCTCATGGGCTTGCGATTTCCAAACACCCTTCCCCGTCAATGGTGTTCACCCACCCCATGTGTCATATTCCACCCCTGTATGCGTCTTGTTTGTCTTGTCTGCTTACCTCCCCAGCCTACCTCCCCAAATATACCTACTTCCCCTACCCCACATACCACTCTCACCTGAAAAAAAAAAATGGGCAGTCTGCTCCCACAAAAAAATTATGGCCCATACATAGCTACCCATTTTGCACACATGTCCGCTGGACACATAAACTGAAATTTAATTGTCAGTACAACATACTTTGTTGTCCTCACCCCTATCTCAGGGTGGAAAGTTTCAAAATTCCATCCAAATTAT
>NC_056748.1:410494883-410657383 GCF_019279795.1 Protopterus annectens | reverse complement strand
CCAGCATGACCGGACTGCACTGTGGCAAGATCTTGTTCGTCGGGTAAATGACATAGGCATGCATAACCAGACATATGAGCAGGTACGCCATCACTGCAGTGATTTAATTAGACATGTCCGGTGGCGTGCATCTGATATCCATAGACAACAGCTTGCCACAGGTGATGGGGTAACCATTCATACCCCCCTCACCAGAGTGGAGGAGCTGCTCATAAGCATGGTGGCTCCTGGCCAACAACAGGAACAGCAACATACATGTGTCATTATGGAGGCCGGAGCCACCCAGCATGTTGATATGGAGTGTGCAGGTAACATGCCCTATCTGTAGACTACTGTTACCTGTATTGGTAGATTATGCATATGTGAGATGTGTACTGTGTGTTTAGCAGTTGTGCTGCCTAGTGTTGTGCTATACTGATATGTGGAATATAATCTGTACGCCTGTGACTGTCGACTGTTGTACTACTGTAGTTTAGTAAACTCACAGTAGCAATGCCACAGTTGTGGCCACTGACAAACTGTCTCATATTCTTGTCAGTCCCTCTGGTGTGACAGCAAGGCAGCTGGTCGATGCTGGTGAGTGTGTTATAAAAGTAATATTGCTAATGAAATGTGCATGTCATAGGTGAGGTGTAGGCCATGTACACATAACACACCTACGCATAATGCACGCTGTGTATGTTTTCTGTGAGACTATGCACATCTCAGTAATGTCAGTAGCTGCCTCAATCACATACAATACACAGAGCATTGCACACAATTGTGGCAACACTGTACTGGACATTGGATAGGCATAGTTGATACACATGTACACAACATACACAACTTTGTCATACGCAGTACACCTTAACATGCTACACATGGTGTATCCAGACACCCGCTGTAAGGTCACACTTCAGTATCCCACAGCACACATAATATACCTGAGGGGTAGAGGCCTATCATGGGGCTGTGCGACACTCTTCAACACATAACACATTCATGTTAGGTAATGCTCCCTACTGAGCACCTTACAAACCCATGTAACAAGTGGCTGTGTAATTGTGAATGTAGCCACAGTACTGCAGTTCAGGTACAGCATGCTAGGTGGTGGTCTGGCACACATTAGTAGCCTTGAGTGACCACATGATGCATGATTATGATGGCTCATGGTACTACACCCCATCCAGTTACAGTGACCACAATACTACATATAGCAGTCATTGCTATGCACCTCAATGTTGTGTGTGTGCAAACATATGCACCTATACACAATATGCATAGCAATCACCATTTGTACAAAGTGACACATATATGTCTTGTAATGCTATTGAGTGTATAGGTCACATGACACACATTGGGTATGTGTGATGTTCAATGTTGCAGTCATGTTGTAGCATGCCATGTCATGGCTGGCACTGGCATGTCCACAGTATGTCCTACACTCACCATAACCACTGTACAATGGCCATGTTGAGCAATGGTATTCCATCACGTATACATGCACTACTCATCCTGTGTGTATACAAAGCATGCATGTGCTAAACCTGTGTCCACAATTATCTGCTACAGATACAGACACTGTAATCAGAAATGGATATCTATGTGACACACAGATACACATCCAGCCATGGTATGTATACCTGTGAGTGATGGTGCACAGGATATTGCAGACCTTTTAATACTTGCACAGCAATGTTGTGTCCATGTACACATTGCATTCCAGGGTGAGGCCAATCACTGAACAACACACATGCATCAAAGCCATGTATACTGTTATTAACAAGGGCTGTCTACACTCGCACTGCATGGTCTTGAGCAACAAATTTTCTGCATGCTGACATGTGTGATAAGACTGTTTGCCTTGTGATACTGTAACCCACCTTAAACCACTATTGAGTATGTTTTGGATTGCTGGTGGTGTGTGTGGGTATCTGCTGTAGTGAGGAGTGTATTTGTGTGCATGTGTGCATGTGTGCATGTGTGCATGTGTGCATGTGTGCATTTGTTCATGTGTTCATGTGTGCATGTGTTCCTGTGTGCATGTGTTCCTGTGTGCATGTGTTCATGTGTTCATGTGTTCATGTGTGCATGCGTGCATGTGTGCATGTGTGCTGACATCATGTACAGGTCGTAAAGTGTGTTTCCTGTCTTCCTCCCACAGGTGGGACAGCATACAGTTGGCATTGGCCAGGACAGTGTGGTATCCATGGCACATGCATCCCAACACAGCAACCATACCCAGATGTCTGGAAGGGTACCACATAGGCAGATGTCCAGGGGTTCTCGTAGGAACACTGCTACTCATCATGCCAATGGCAGACGTGCCGCAGGTCTGACAACATCACGCATGTTCCAGACTGTCATGGAGGCACAGGCACGTATGTAACGGTACACTAGACAAGGACTAAGGACACAGAGGGCACATAACACCGCCGTCATTGACAGTATCCATGACCTAGCAGGTGCCATCCATCATTACACCGAGGTCACTGAGACATTGGGGAGAGACATTAGATATTCTCTGCAATGTCATGTCCATGTGTCAGTACAGTGCGGGACAGTTGAGACGTCAATGTGGATGTATGCCAGCAACATCAGCAGCTGGCAGTCGCCGCGGATGTCCCTCAAGCCACAGCTGCTCCCGTAGTGCCAGTACCAGCCCCAGCAATGTTGGGGTGGGCTGTCCATAGAAAATCCTAGAAGACCATGTGCACGTGGCTCTGGACAGTCCCAGCAGGGACCTGTGTCCAGTGTGCATCCATCCACCTCTGGGGATAGTACCCAGTCTGGCTTAGTACCTGATAGTGTCAGTAGCACCCCTGCCAGGCACAGGTACCATATCCATGGCCAGAGATGGTGATCTGTAAAGCCTCGCAGGTACAGTCTGTGGCTGTCCCACAAATACCCGTATATGGCAGCCACATGGTGGAACTCTGTGCATGCAGACACACACACATACTCCAGACACCTAGCACTAACACATACCCACACACATTACAACAACATTGGTCCATTCCAGTATTCTTGCCCCTCACACACACACACACACACACACACATGTCACGTGAATGGCTCACTGTAGGCCTCTGGCAAACCAACAACACACCCTGTGCATATGATGAAAACTGTGCCACCTCCTGTCATCTGTAACATCGATGCAGGAACAGGCTACCATGGTGCTGATTTTTGAAATCCCTCCCCTTCAACTATTTAAATTTATTGGCCATCCTACTGTATTCCATAGTACCAGAATACAAAAGTGAACACCCCTTTCAATCCATCTTGCTGTTTTAAAAATAGTAACTCTCCACTAAACCTTAACTTTTTAAACAGGTAAAACTTAAGTTACCTACTTTCACATCTAACTTCTCTAGTGCACACTGCAGTGTGCATTTTTTTTCATATTACCTTTAAGCATCCATGTGACTAGCACTTTCTCTAATACCTGCTGGAAAGCACTAGGAAGCCTTAAACTGATACAAACACTCAATTCTACTTGTTAATAAGGAGAAATTAATAGTAGGCACTAAACAGCCTATAATTGCAGACTCTGGAATAGATTGCCCATACATGTCAAGCAGAGTGCCTCTTTGGCCCTCTTCAAAAGGAACCTTGATGATTGGATGGGAGAAAGGAAATTCACCCCAGGGATCATGTCAGCCGCTCTGCTAGACAGGGGTCCAGGGAAGTAAATAGTGTGGGAAGAAATAGCCAGGGAATTGTTATGGCTAGGCTTGTATAGGCCCTAGGGCTGATAGCCTAGTACGAACCTATGAACCTATGAACCTGATGCACAGGGTGTCTATATAGCAGTATAGCAATGTTAGCATGTTGTCAGCAGTAGAGTGTAATGATATGCTTGAAGGTGTAGCTGAGCAGGCATGATGCATTAAAGCTATGATTGTCATTATAGTGTTGTTTACACCAGTGTTGGTTCCAATTGTGTATTGTCTGGCCACGTGCCACTTGGCTGATGTGTGCAATATTGGCAGCATGTGTTAGAGAGTGGACAGTATGTGTGGGATGTATGTAGTACAGATTTGCAGGTGTACAGTTGTGAACATGGTGGAGGTGCACTGTCTGCATGTACGTGCATAGTGGAGACATGGCCAGGGTGACATGCTCTGTATTACACAGTAACACTCCATAGTTTCTATTGGTGGCCAGTATGCATTGTACTACACACATTCTGTAACCTGACTACACATGTGTGTATGACATGGTTTGACACTGTGCTGTGGGTGATACTGTTACTATCTGTCATTGTTTTGCATTCTGGTAGTATACATCACTTCCACAGCCTGACCATAACCAATCGTTAGATGATGTCTTGACAACCGACACACAGATGTAGGACACACAGCAACATTTGGATCCTTCAGGTACTATACTATGCCAGTAACCACTGGTATTCACCTGCACCCATTACTGACACCACTCCTGTTTGGCATATAGCTCTCTTAGGTACAAAAAATCACAGTAGGGATATGACCGTCCACGTCTGGTAATGCATACTGTGGCCTATAATGCATTCTCCAGATGACACACACATCCTGCACAAGAGTATCATACAGACAGATGCCTGTTGTCAAACCCATGCTGGAAAGCTGTAAGCCAAACTAAGCATAGTCATCCACCTTTATGGAACATATT
Source organism: Protopterus annectens (assembly GCF_019279795.1). NCBI lineage: Eukaryota > Metazoa > Chordata > Ceratodontiformes > Protopteridae > Protopterus > Protopterus annectens. Next base: position 410,652,748 of record NC_056748.1, on the reverse strand, counting down.
ATCCCCACAGTACCACATAGGTAGTAGCCAACAACATGATGAACAGGTACCGATGTGTACATGCAACCAAGTGTTACGTCATCTGTCCTTTGTTAATCACATTTCCAAAGGTATTTTGAGATCCCTCAGTGGATCACATAAGCAATAAGGGGTCTGCATGCATATCCACAAAGGTTGTTCAACACCTGTTATGAATAGTCATCATTGACAGACTTTGCTGCGTTTGAACAGGTCTGACACATACCTTGGCCATAGACCCTCACACACACATTCCAATAGGAACTGTAATGACTTTGTGTGACACAGATGACCTAGGCCAGGGATAACTGAAGTGGCCGGGCTTGTCGCAAGCATACAGATGTGACCTAAGGTCTGGGAAGCAGCAGCACAGTCTGGAAAGGATAACAGCTGTGTTCTTGGAGAAAGCAGGGTTCCCACACATGCAATCATTGAGGTAACATGTACATATATGTATTTGCCACACAGCTAACTCACATGTGCAATGCATACTGATATGTCATACAGTAGTAAAAGCAAAACCCACAACACATTGACCAACAGTGTCACACACATACAGCACACACACTCACCAAGTGCAGGATTCAAACCCCTACTTAACTACTTCATGATACTAGAGGAGTACGCATTAACACGACGCGCTATACATATTACTGGGAATTCTCTTTTCCACAGGTATATTTGTAGGATGGTGACATCATCAGACTTGACAAAGGTTAGTTTATCACTTTTGAGGTGTTTCACTACTCTCCTAAAAGGTTGCTCCTTCCCAAGGAGACCACACACAAACACACACACACAGTTGTCCAGTGCAGGATTCAAACCCCTACCTAACTACTTCATGATACTAGAGGAATACGGATTAACACGACGTGCTATACACATTACTGGGAGTTCTGTTTTCTACAGGTATATTTGTAGGATGGTGATATCATCAGACTTGACAAAGTTTAGTTTACCACTTTTGAGGTGTTTCACTACTCTCCTAAAAGGTTGCTCCATCCCAAGGAGACCACACACAAACACACACACACAGTTGTCCAGTGCAGGATTCAAACCCCTACCTAACTACTTCATGATACTAGAGGAATACGGATTAACATGACGTGCTATACACATTACTGGAAGTTCTCTTTTTCACAGGTATATTTGTAGGATGGTGACATCATCAGACTTGACAAAGGTTAGTTTACCGATCTTGAGGTATCTTACTTCTCTCCTAAAATGTTGCTCCTTCCCAAGGAGACCACACACACACACACACACACACACACACACAGTTGTCCAGTGCAGGATTCAAACCCCTACCTAACTACTTGAGTTTGCATTAACACGACGTGCTATACACATTACTGGGAATAATCCTTTCCACAGGTATATTTGTAGGATGGTGACATCATCAGACTATACGAAGTGGGTTACATTAGGTGACATTAGATGGGCTACATTGAAGGAATGTCTAAACACTTTGGGCATGTGATCATCAAAAGTGAGTTTACTACCTGTGTCCCCAGGGCCATAATGACTTTCTCCGTACATGCTGGATTACCACCTATGTGGTAATTTGTGTGCACTTTGTTTTACCCAAAGGGGATGACTATGCATTCTTTGCCATTCAGCATGAGGGCATTGTTTTGACACCAGGTATCTGTCTCTGTAAGACACTTCTGGAGGATGTCTGTGTCAGCTGTACAGTCGATTATGGACCACAGTTACCATTCATCTGCAAACTTGTGCAGTCATACACCTGCCATGCTTCCCTGTACCTCAGAGCAGTATCTACTGAACAGGTGGGGTCCCAGGACCAAGACCTGTGTGATGCCATTTGTGAATGGCTTAGAGTTGGACATGGCACCTGCAACTATGAGCATGTGTGTTTCATCTGTGAGCCACTTGGCCACCCATCCTGTGACATAGCTGTTAATGTTCAAGCTGGTACACTTGTCCATGATGACAGAGTGGAGAATGGTGTAGTAAGCCCTTAGTGAGGTCCAGGTGGGCTGTGTGGATGACTTTCACCTCCATCTATGTTCATGGTAACTGTTTTAAATAACTCAACTAGATTTGGGAGCCAGGTTCTGCCTTTAACAAGGCGAAGTTGTGTAGAGCCCAGTGTCTGGAGATCTCCAATGTCTCAGTGTATGGGTTCATGACAATTGGCTCAATAGCTCTGTAGACCCGGCTGAGTAGACATATTGGGCAATGGTTTCCAGGTTCTGTTTTGGCACACCCTTTGTGGAGCTGGATGACTGTTAGTGTATGCCATTCTTTGGGTACATAGCCTGTGGTATGGTTAAGTCTGGACAGAGAATGCACGTAAGTGTGTAGTTCCTTATGGGCCTAGTGTAAGACGCAGCCTGGGACAACATACAGTCAAATTGATGCTATGTTCTTAGCTTTGGTGAGGGCTGTCTTTACCTGCATGTCTATGATGTCTGGGTCTCTGAATCCTTCTGTGATGGACACAGGCCCTTTTGGGGATGATGGGGGGGTTTACACTGAACTTGTCCCCCTGGATGTGGGCAATGAAAGTTGGTTTGGTGTATTTTATTCCTTTTTTCAGTAGCTGACAGCAATTTTGGAAGTTGACACCTACATGTCTGGTATAGTGACCGAAGGCTTTGTGGTTGTTATTCTTACATTCCTTGGCTATTTGTCTTTAGAAACTGTCCTTGGATTATTTTGTGAGTGATCATTGTTTCTTCCTGATAATGATCAGTGATGCCTTTCCTTTAGTGAAGTTGAATCTATCATGTGTTTGTTTCCTCCTTCTCTTGTCTAGCTTATTTAGGACAACAAACACCTGCTTGTTGTCCTATTTTTGGAGGCGTGCATCTTGGTTTTATTTGTGATGTCTCATTCCATGCATCCCTGTAGATGCTCATAGGATGCACTTGTACATGTTTCTGCAGATCGCATACCATTATCCTATAGCAAGAGGTCTTCGGAACTTTCCACTTTGGTGTTGGGAAGTGTGCAGTTTCCTTTTGCAAATGTCTTCACATTGGTTTCATTGACTGGGTGTGGGGGTGGGATGTGGATGCCCAGTGTGATTACTTCATGATCTGATATTCCCAGCGAGGGGTTTATCTCTGTTTTGGAACACTGGTACCCCATGTTGGTGATGATCATGTCCATTATGTTGTCACCTGTAGTGGGCGTGCTGACCAGCTGTTCCAGGGTGTTAGAGTTTCTTAACTGTAGGACACATTGGGCAAAGGATGTTGTATATGAGTAATTCACACACTCAGTGTTTGGGTAGTTGTAATCTCCTCATATAATGGTGTTTGATAGGACCTTTATATTTGCCATTGTTCTCTGGAATACTGAGTGAGGTTCCTGAGACAAAGTACGTGATCTGTAGCAGGCTACAATCTGATGGGCAGCTTTGCCCAATGTTAGTTGCACTTGGAAGGTCTCCAAGGCCTCATGCTGTGCTAGTAACCTGAAGGTGTGGATATCCATAAGGTAAATGGCTACACCCCTTCCTTTTGTATTTCACTTGTGGTTTTGGGTCCAAAGGTCAGAGTGATTGTGAGTGTTTGACATGGATCATATACAGCAGCTCTATGTTTGACATAGCTTTGTATGTTAGGCAGTGAACACCTCTGAGTAAGCGATATGCAAGGGAGTACGGATGGAACATTTTGCGATGGTCTGTGTATAGCATGTATTTCAGGCCACTAATACTCTTTGTGAGGTATTATTGCTGGACTTCCAGTTGTTGTAGTTGTCTTGTGAGGTACATAGCAACAGTGGCGTTGTACTCTTTTATAGTTCTAGTGAGTGGTGAGTAGAGGGGAACAATGTCCTCTTTTATTCTGCATGAGACACATTTTGTGATGAGATGTGCCACATAAGAGGATTTCCTGACTACTATGGGAATGTGCTTATCACAGTTGTATCCACTGTCCACCTGTGACTCAGGGTCTCTTGTCACACTTACAGTGTGAGGTATACTACCACCTATGTTGTAGTTCTTGGCTACAGAGATCTTAACAAAGGTGATGATAACGCACCTTTTGGCATTGAGCTACAGCCCATGGCTTGGACAACAGTCATCTGTCTCAGTGAGGCCCTTTTGTAGGATGTCCACATCTTTAGTGTTTACAATGATGGCTCCTAGTTTGCAGTCCTCTGGAAACTTCAGTAGCCACAGACCTTCCATGGTAATGTTTACTTCAGGGAAGTAGATACTACACAGCCTGGGAAGTTATCTAGTCCCATGGCTGCTGTGATACTGGCTTCGGAGAGTGTTTTTTACCTGTGCAGCCATGATGACAGCAACTTTGCAGTCTTCCATTATAGACATGTGCTCTTTCATGGGTGAGAGGGGGGTAAAGTTAACACTAATCCTATCTGCCAGGATGTTGCCAATATCAGTTGGCTCTGTACATTTAGTGCCATTGAGCTGTAACTCAGAACAGATCCGAGTGTAACCATGACTTGGACCTGTCTGTTGGGCAGAGATCTCCTGCGTAGACAGCATGCAACAGAGTACAGCTTGGGTTACATTCATTCTTGTTGCATGGGGCAACTATTTGAGGCCAGTAATCCTCTTGTTAAGGTACTTCATTGGTCTTTCTAGCTGCTGAACATGCCTAGTCAGATTCATTGCAAGTGTGTTGTGGTACTCTCTGATAGGTCTGATGACTGCCGAGTAGTGGCAACCTCCTTTGACCTACATGCACAGACCTTGGCAGTTTGTGTGAACACATAGCAGGATTTTCAGACCACTTTGTGAATGTGTTTCTGGATGTAGAGATGACTATACACATTTTTCATAGATCCCTTATTAGCACATCCGTATTTAGCCTAAGTGTGTGAGCATGCCCAGTATGACCTTTCAGTGTGATGCTGAATGAAATCCACTACATTTGTTGGAGTGTGTGAGCACGCACAGTATACACATTTATACTATATGTGTATGGTAAATCTAGGTGTATTTTTACAGCAGGGCACACCTTTGAGTCATAGATCAACAGGGATCATGCTGTGCCTGCAGGGCTTCCACGAGACACTTTGCATAGACTTATCAACATTTCTACATACAGGGGGGACAGCTATTCTTTGTACATTTCTACTCGTGGGCACACCGGATTGTTACTGTGGGTGTACATAGGATGTGGGTTTCACCTGACACTTATACACATTTGCTGTGCCTGCACTGCTATATACAGGACACCATTACAGTCTGTACTGTTGCCTATCATATTGGCTTGAGGCATACTACTGTACTACACATCTTAGCGTCTAATGTCACGTATATTAGCTTGCGACTTCATAGCCTACACAACCCACATCACAACGCCTGGCCTGATGTTCTCTGTCTGCATAGGCATGTGGGGAAGGTTACCCATTTGCCTCTTTAGGGGCATGATACAGCATTGCTTTGTGTTTGCATTAGTGTACAATTGTCCTGCTGTGTCTGTGCCACTGAAATGCTATCATGGCTTAGTGGTTAAGTACTGTGACTACAGTGCACAGTATCCTGGGTTCAAGGCCTGTCACTGCTTTTTATGTTCATGCTGGCCAGACCAGACTGCTTAAGGAACAGTAAAGCAGATATGAACATGTTTAACTGACTTTGCTCAACTTCCCCTGACCTTGCCCAACATTGCACAAGCAATTTGGTTTACATATACTAGATATTGGTGAAAGCTGCTTAGCACTGCTTTATATTGCTTAAAATATGGCAATCATACCTCAGGTGGTGCTGCAGGGCTGCCTATGTCAGATACACATACTACACTGCCTATACATGTTTGGAAACAGGTAGTGTCAAGTTAGGCACCCCTTTTATTTTATGTGCGAGTCAAAGAGAGGTATAATTTCCATGGTTCCTACTGAGCCAGTGTATGTGCTATGCATTGCCTCTTTGCCAAGGCCAAGGCATACTGGGCACACCTCCTTCTGCCTACTGCAGCAGGCTTAGGTTGTTCCTCCTCTGAGTCACACTGTGCCTGTGCAGGCCTTGGCAATGGTGGGGGGCTGTTTGGCCCTGCCCCATGCTGTTCCTGCTGCAGCTGTTTTTGCAGGATCATATTGTGTAGCATGGCACATACCATGACAATTTGGGCACATGTAGTTGGTGAGTACTGCAAGGCTCCAGCAGATGTGTCCAGGCACCGGAACCATGAGTTGAGCATCCCAAACACATGCTCGATTATATTTCATGTTTGTGAGTGTGCCTCATTATGGAGTTCTTGTTCAGGTGTGTGTGCATTTCTGATGGGTGTCAGCCACGGCTCCAGTGCATATCCAGCATCCCCCACTAGGTGACCGTCAGGGATGTCCCCATTGGCAAATGTCTGGTACAGCTGCATCAGATGCCAGATATGGGATTCGTGGTAGCTTCCAGGGCAGCCAGCACACACATTCAGTATTATGCCCTGGGCATCACACATGACCTGGCAGTTGATGGAGTGGACGCCATTGCGGTTGATGTAGGCCCTACCCTGCTCACCGGCTGGTGCTTTGATGTGCATGCAGTCAATTGCACCCACTACCTCAGGGTATTCCACTATTTGCTGGAAGAGATGCATATTGCTGACCAAAATCTCATGGGAATTGGGGAAATATACATGATCACTGACATGTGCTGACATGGCATTCAGGAACTGGTGCAGTACCCTGGATGCTGATGCCTGTGAAATCCCCATCATATCACCAGTTGGTCTCTGGAAGGTACCTGTTGCTAGTATTCTTAGGCCAACACATACCTTGGTTTCCACTGGGATGGGTTCCCCCTCTGTTGGTTGTGTGTGTGAGGCATGGCCTGCACAGCTCAACAATTTGCTGCAGGAGCTCTCTGTCCACTCTATAGCACTCCACTATTTCCAGCTCATGTAGCCCCTGGTAGGTTACCCTGGGTCTATACACTCTTATCCGTCTTCTCACTGTGAGTTGCTCAGCAGCATTTGCAATGGCACCACCCTCAGCATCTTGCACATGTCGCCTGATAATAGCAATGGCAGCCCCTAACATTCTTTTGTCTCAGTTAAGCTTTTTAAGTTTTCACTTCTCTTTGTAGACTGCAGTGTTGCAGTGTTTCTGAGAAAAACATGGGGGAATGTTGTTTGCAGAGTTTTAAGTGTTGGGCTGGGCTAGGCTAGTGTACTGCCTGTGTAATTGGCTGATTCTGATTGATTTCACCTGGAAGCTCTGCTAGTTCTTCTTGGTTAACTTCCTACTACTTCCTTTCCTTCCTTTTCCCATTTCTGTTTCCACAGGGGGCAGTGCCACGCAAACAAGTGCAAACACATGCACACGAGCACACACAGGCTTACACAGGCTTACACGGGCTTAGCCAGGTGCACAATCATGCATACATGCTTAGACAGCCTTACACAGGCTGACACGGGCACACACAGGCTTACAATGGTTTACAGGCACGCACACACAGTGTAAGCAGCATTGCAAGAAACTTTGGTGGTAGTCACAGTGTATGCCTTCAGTTTCTGGCTTTCAGTTCAGACAACTAGGGTCACGCCTCTTCCAGTCTTCAGTAACTCACAGCAGACACATGCCACTCTGCTCCAATGGGCTTACAGTGTTTGATACATACCCCCCTCATGATGTCACCTATCTACTACTCTGTTACTCCCCTAATCCTACTCTTACACTCTAGGGACATGTTTCACATAGCAGGGAAAATTGGAATTCACTATCCTTATACTCATTTGCATAGGATTGCCTATTAATGCTTGGTTACATCTCTCACACTAAGCTTCCCCCCTTAGCAACCACTACTCAGTAGCCATGTTGTCTTCAGCCTGCCATTCACTTGCATGACACATGTATATTTGTAATAAAATGCCTATTTTTGCCTTTTAATTTTTTTTGTTTGTTTTTTAGAGCGCCGCAAGTTTGCGTGACGCTGCGCTATGCTTAAACATCGGGGAGCGGGGAAAAAATATTTTAATTTTTACAACACATATAAATGCCAATGGCCTTATATTTGGCCATTGGCATGCTTCCTCAACTGGATGTATCCTTTATTTGGAGCTGTCATTGCTCCGTTTTGCTATTTGCAGAATGGTACTCAGTTACCAACCGAGTACATTTCTGCAAATAACACTACTCTTACTCGGACAGGTTAGTGTTTCCTGGATCACAAATTTACCTCATTTGCATAGCTTTCAGCAGCAAATGAGGTAATTTGCACAGACTAACCCTATCCGTGCAAGAGTCGTTTTAGGAGCTCTCTTGCAAGCCCCTGCCAACTGTTCCTGGATCGCTCGGCAGACATGTTGGCTGCATGGAGTCTTACACTACTCTTAGACTCCGTGCAAGCCTTCGTGAATCCGGCCCAATGTTAATATTCCTAAGGCATTCACTTAAACCCCGAATAGCTCTAAACAATCACTTACCAAACTGGAAAGACAGACTAATTAATCTTCCAGACATGGAACTTTATGCTCTATCTGCTGTAGTTAAAAATATTACTTTATGGCTTAACCCTTTATCCACTTCTATATGGAAATTATTACATGAACAAATGTCCTTAACAACTATGCAAAGTCATATTCAAAAACATTTATTCATTGTACCAAATATCTTCTATTGCTTTTTAAAATCATACATTTTGGAAAACAAAAATAATAAAATATCATCTTATATAAGTTATACATTAAGTACATTTAAAAAACTTGTAAACTCAGCTCCCAGCATCAAATCCTGGATATTTTTAATTGTTTCCAATAGCGTACACTTATAAAAATTGTGAAACACTTCAATTTAATAAAATAGAAACATTGAAGAAAGCAGAATTAATATACTGGCATCAATTATTGGACAAAGGCAAGACACCATCCACAGCCTATCTTATGGATAAATATAATTTAACCAATGACATATGGCTAACATTACAATCATTGAGACAATCTCTATTAAATAAAAGAGAGGCAATGCAAATTTCTGTTAGACACAAAATACCTAACTTCACTGACTATATAATGATTATCACAAACCAACCTTTCTAAGGAAATGGATACTTGCCTAGTATTTACAAATTAATTAAATAAATTAAAGTATATCACAAGGTCACTTATTGGAACTATTATACAGAGGTTAACAAACATCCACCACAAGATGATGAGAAAAAAACTTTTTTAAGGTCCTCAAGACATACCACATTGTCACTACTTTGACATTTGTTCTCATGGAGATTCCTACATAGAAGACACCACATAAATTAGCTTTAATGTTTGATAAATAAGAGATGTGAAAAGAAATTAAAAGCAAATTGGAAATATGTATTCTATGACTGTATAAAGTTAGAAAATACTGGAACAATATAAACTCTTTCTTTCGAACTATATTATAAATATAACTAAAACACTGGTTTTATTCAACTCACCTATACCTAACTGTATTAAAAGAAATAGACTATCAATTCTATGGACTCTGTTGTCTATAGCCAGAAAGATAATTATCATTAACTGAAAAAAACATACTTTTCCAACATTTAAGGAATTTAAAAATGTTACTATGACTGTTGGCCAAATGGACATGAAGAGTGTAAAAAATGAACAGAATTACATCATACCTGAATACTTGAATAATATTAATGGAAACCCTGGAGAAAATGGATAAAATCTCTAATTTATTTGAAATTATTTATATAACATGCAATAATTCATTTCAAAAGGATTAGACACCTTTGTAAATAGTTATGTTTTATGGTTGTTATATTATCATTGTCGTAATTTTCTTCTATTTCAAACTTTCTGCAATATTTATGCCTCAGTATTTATATATTATAATATCGATGTTATCTTAAAGAGTGTAGCTTATTCTGGAAAACAATTAAAAATATAACAGAAAAAAGTACAACTTATTTTTCCACCAAGAATTAACACTCTAAAAGAAGCCACTGCCCATTTCACAACTATTAATTTGAATTATTTATTTATTTCCTTTGACTTTCTTTTTTATTTTCAATATATTTTTATTAATTTTCAAATGAGAAGAAAAATATATACAAGTTTTATGAAACTGAAATGTGTACATATTATTTAAACAGGTAAATAAAACTATCTAACATGAATAATAAAAAGAAACAAACTATTTATAGGGGTGTCTATAGTTATATGATTATCTTTCTATATTTATGAACTTTCAGATCACAGTTTGCTGCAGTCTTTACTCTCCAACATTTCAGTTACTTTTTGCCATGCAGTATACAGTGATGTAGTTCTTTCCGTTCTTCATTTGATAGCATTCATTTCCATATGCAATACTGTTAATATAATATTCCTGTATTGCTTGAAGGTAGGAGAAGACTCAGACTTACAAGTTACTGTTATGTTCTTTCTTGCAATGGCTAGGAGAGTCCATAAAATTGTGTATTTTTTCTTGGAACACAGTCAGGTAAGGCCCATAAAACAGAATCAAAGATTTAGATAACTGAAATTTGTCATTGAATACTGCTTGTAAAAAGTAATTAATTTTGTTTTAGTACGGTTTAAGCAATTGGCATTCATAGAACATATGCTGCCAGTCTGCTTTTATTTTTTTAATTTGCATCTCCAACAACCAATTTTTTTTTTAAACATTAGCTCCATTTTGTGTGATGTTAATTAGGTCTATGCATAAATTGCCATTTAAAATGTTTCCAGTATAGTGAGACAGATGTTTGTTTCATGGAGAGAAGAATATTTTTTTTTTTGTTTCTAGCATTTGGTAATTGACCATTAATTGTTCTAAAGTAATCCCATACGTTTTCTTTATGATAGAATTTTATTTTATTTTTTTATTTTATAGCTAGATGATAAGTATCCCTTTCTAGTAATAGGTTGAATTATTGTTAATATTAAGTGTTCTATGAATTTAGGTACTTCCTGTCTAGTTGCTAGTTGCATTATCTCTTGTTTGTTCAATATAAACTGTCTTAAGTCCTGTATCAGTAATCATAAACTACTGTCCAAATTAAATTTTCTTTTAACTTGATCTATCATAAGTACTTTCCTGGAGTCCACCAATTGGTACCAGTATATCAGTCCTTTGGTTGTAAGAGTTTTGACTCCTTCCATATCAAAGATTATGATATTACTTTGAGCATATGCAATTGGGTACAACAAGAACAATCATGCTTTTATAGGGTCTATATTAGAACATCAAAGTTTCAGAACTTCAAATTTTCTAATATCAAACCCAATTCAGCGAATGCTGACAACATTGAACATTCAGAACAGCAAATTTTTTCCTAGGGAAAAAATTTGCTGTTCCGAAACACATACACACAACACAAGCACACCAAACAAACAGCAATCCACACACATACACCTAAAATCTTATATCTAACCCTACACTAAACTGTACATACACCACTAACTATCCCCTTACCTTAACCCAAACCCTAACCCTAAGGTCCATCACTATTGCATACTCACCTCACCCGTGCCCTAACCCTTACTCACCTACCCTGCCCTAACCCTCACGTCCACACAATCGCACACTTAACTGACCCGCACCCTAACCCTAAGTCACCTAACCTGCCCTAACCCTCACGTCCACACAATCGCACACTTACCTGAACCCAACCCGTAACGTTCCACCACAGCACTGAAAATAGCGAAGTGACAGAAACAGACAACCACATTTTTTCCCTGGGAAAAATTTGGTTTTCTGCAGCTTCGCTATTTGCAGCGTTCGCTGAATAGGGTTCGATATTAGAACATTCGAAGTTCTGAAACTTCGATGTTCTAATATAGACCCCTTTTATATTAGGATTATTATTTATAAAGTTTTTATATGCTTTTAATGTATAAGTAATACATTTAAAGCTTATATGTTTATGTTTATTCACTGTCATTTATTCCTTAAATAACCAAAAAATTATTAGATACCAGATCAGTGTGTTTGTCTGATGGAACAAATCTCAATTGTAACCATGTTTTCTTATGTATTTGTTTCCATTTGGAAGTATAATCTGTATTCAACCACAATGATATAGGTTTTATGACAGCTGTCAGCGAATAAACATCTACATCTGTTAGACCTATTCCACCCATATCCAATTCATCTAAGGGATATTCCATGGCTATCCTAGGCTTATTAGGATACCATAAAACTTTAATGATTAGATTGTTAAATTGTTTTAAATATGATGTAGAAGATGGCAGAGGACATACCTGTATAAAATATAAGATCTTGAGGAATATAATCTTTTTAGTTATATTATATAGAGTCTATCCTCCATTGAAAAAAATAATTTATTCCATTTTTGTATAAGGTTTTTAATATTGTTTAAGATCTCTTTATAGTTCAGTTTAATTGTTGTATCTAATTTATTTGTTATTATAAATCCTAGGTAATGGATTGCCCTATCAATGGGAATATATTTACTGTGCTCTTTAGTTAAAACTTTCTTGTCAGTAGTTATGAGTAATATATTTGTTTTATTCTCATTAAATTTAAGACATGAATTTTTTGAAAATACTGAATTAGATCCTATAAAGCTTTTAAAGTGTTATTACTATCTTTTAAAGTAAAAAAATGCCATCCGCAAATAATGAGATTTTCAGTTCCAAATTACTATCTAATCAAATTCCTTCAATATTTTTGTTCATTCATATACAGCTTGATAGTGATTCAATGACTAGAGCAAATAATAATGGGGAAGGAGAACATCCCTGTTTTGTATCCTTTATTATTTTAATAGATTTGGATAAACAGGATCCTAGTTTTATATATGCCAGTGATTTTTCATATAATAATTTTATTAGTAGAATAAATCTTTTTGAGAAACCATACTCTTCTGGAACTAACCATAGATAACCCTAATTCACTGAATCAAATGCACTGTTGATGTCCAGAATAATTACATTCATTTTATTTTTTGTAATGTTTACATAATCAATTAAAGAGAGTATTCTTTTAATATTGTCAAATGTGTTTCTGAGTTTTATGAAGCCTGTTTGATCTCTATCAGCAGAGGTAGTAATCATTTTATCCTACTATCAAGTATTGCCATAAATATTTTATAATCAATATTAACTAAAGATATGAATCTATATGATGAGCATTCACCAGGATCTTTACCTTGTTTCAAAAGTGGTGCTATTAATATATATTTCCAGGAAGGATGGATTTATTTACCATTTTTTACTGTTGTAAACACTTTCAATAATAGCACTAGGACCTCTTTTGTTAGTAATTTAAACATCTCTGGGGTAATATTGTCTATAAACAAGCAAAACAAGGTAGTACCAGTGGAGTAAAAACACGGCTCCTCTTCTTTTCACAGCTTTATTGGTGAGAATGTCACAGAACACCACAACAGCACGAAATTCCACAAAACAGCTCCAAAAACATCGCTCTTCATTACCTAATAGTTCTAACATTTTGGCCTCATAGAACATTTGGTCCATGATTATAGTCCCCCCTCCTTTATCAGGTTTCAATATTCTTAAGGTAGGGTCTCTGGAAAGTTGTAACAATAACTCATTCTCTTCCTTTGTTAAATTATATCCTATCCTGTTGTCCATCAGTACTTTCCTTAATTTCCTCTCCATCACTATTTCAAAATTCTTAAGTTGCTGGTTTAAGGGTGGATTAAGCACACTTCTTTTCCTAAGGTTCCCCTACACCTTACTATTGTCCTTTTGTTCATGGAACATCAATTCAAGATTTTTCTTCCTTGTAAACATTTTAAGGTCAATTAACACTTTGTTCAAGTCTGCCTTCCTATTGGGCACAAATTTCATTCCCTTAGTAAATAGTTGGAAATGAACATCAGAAATTTCTACACCACTATAATTATAAATATTGTAATTCTCTGATTTCCACACAATTCCCTCCTTAACTATTTGTTTTACCCTATGAGGGGCCTCAACACTCCCACTTAAACGCCCTACCATTCTCTGTAAGGCCTGCTCTTGTTCTGGTACCTTTGGTGTTGTACCCCCCCCCCGATAGTTTTTTTGTGGGTTCCTCTGATAATAGTTTTTAATTCTTTCAGATCTCCTCAACTCTGGGTATTCATTTTCCTCCCTACTAACATCCCTTTCCCCACTTTCTACATAGTCCTCTTCATCCAAATTTTCCTGGTTATGGACAATATTAAACTTTTGTGGAAAAAAATCCCTAGGTTTTGGGTAGTTAATCTTTTCCTTATACTCCATAATATCCCTATCGAGCTTTTTACATTTCCTCTCAAAAATACTATTCATACTCTTCTCAATATTCCTCAGCATATTTTGATATTTAACCTGGTTGTCTTCCACTGAAAAAAGTAAATCCTTAGTGATGCATTCATTCACCTCTTCTATTCTTTTGTTTAAGTCATCCATAACCCTAATATTTTCTTTAATAATAGCTTTAAGAATTTCAAACCCACACACATCAAAAATATGCAGGAGTTCAACATGAAATTCACTGCCTACCCTTACCTTATTCGGGTACCTGCAAACCCTCAGACCCTTAGGCACAATTTTTAGACTTAGACATTCATTTAGATATGCATTTTCCATTTCTAGGTTTTTAAATTTAAATAACATTTCATCAAACACTCTCAAATTATATCTAAAAGTTGAATTAACTTCATTTAAAGGCACTTTATATGCATTTTTAGTTTTAAAATTGTACTTAAAGTTGTAAACATTTTCAAAGTCCACATTAGGTTTGTTAAGATGTACAGCGTTATCTCCATTTAAATTACCTGCAGTCCTGTTACTGGCTGTAACATTACTGTAACTTCTAGGTATATTTCCAAAGTTTTTACGCCTCACCACCCTATTATCGCTACTGTTCACTGTGGAAGGCGGGCAGGCGTCCTCCTCCGTATTCACCGAAAAAATAGTTGGAATCCCCACATCCCCTTGTAACACACCGTGGCTTGGGCCAATGTTCTGGCTCCCTTCGCCTCGATCAGGACTGGAAATAGCACTCCTTCCTCCGTTTCTTTCTCTTTCTCTCCTAGGAAGAGCCTCTTGGTTGTTCGGTAAACCACTCATAGTACCTGTTGAAGCAGGACTGTTTCCTGCCAGCAATTCCAACAGCTGCGTCAACTGATTAGATAACCTATCTAATCTATCCGTGCTGTCTGGTCTGCCCAATCCGATTCCTCCATCCACACTTGCCGTAGAGCCCTCCTCCACCCCCATAACGAAACCAAGCCGAAAAACAATGGAGGCTAGCACTCGAAAATGTCACAAACAAGCAAAACAAGGTAGTACCAGTGGAGTAAAAACACGGCTCCTCTTCTTTTCACAGCTTTATTGGTGAGAATGTCACAGAACACCACAACAGCACGAAATTCCACAAAACAGCTCCAAAAACATCGCTCTTCATTACCTAATAGTTCTAACATTTTGGCCTCATAGGACATTTGGTCCATGATTATAGTCCCCCCTCCTTTATCAGGTTTCTATATTCTTAAGGTAGGGTCTCTGGAAAGTTGTAACAATAACTCATTCTCTTCCTTTGTTAAATTATATCCTATCCTGTTGTCCATCAGTACTTTCCTTAATTTCCTCTCCATCACTATTTCAAAATTCTTAAGTTGCTGGTTTAAGGGTGGATTAAGCACACTTCTTTTCCTAAGGTTCCCCTGCACCTTACTATTGTCCTTTTGTTCATGGAACATCAATTCAAGATTTTTCTTCCTTGTAAACATTTTAAGGTCAATTAACACTTTGTTCAAGTCTGCCTTCCTATTGGGCACAAATTTCATTCCCTTAGTAAATAGTTGGAAATGAACTTTCCAGAGACCCTACCTTAAGAATATTGAAACCTGATAAAGGAGGGGGGACTATAATCATGGACCAAATGTCCTAGGAGGCCAAAATGTTAGAACTATTAGGTAATGAAGAGCGATGTTTTTGGAGCTGTTTTGTGGAATTTCGTGCTGTTGTGGTGTTCTGTGACATTCTCACCAATAAAGCTGTGAAAAGAAGAGGAGCCGTGTTTTTACTCCCCTGGTACTACCTTGTTTTGCTTGTTTGTGACATTTTCGAGTGCTAGCCTCCATTGTTTTTCGGCTTAATATTGTCTATATCCGAAGCTTTATTTGATTTTAGTTTAGTTACTTGAGATTTAAGTTCTGTCATTGTTATTTGTTTATCTATTAGTTTCATTTGCTCTTCTAGTAATCTAACCTTAACATTTTTTAAGGAAGGCTTTTAATATAGTTTGTGACTATGTTTTCATTTCGGTTATTGAGTTTGTGAAAATGTATTTTGAATGCTTCTAATATTCCCTCTAAATCAGATACTTTCTATTTAGTCTCTGTATTATATATTTCCTTTATTTGGTTTGCTTTTATCATTTTTTTAGTTCTATTTAATATTCTTCTTTGATTTTTCAGGTTCATTGAATAGGAGCATAACCTGATCTTCTCTACGTTAATCGTTGTCTTATGATATAATGTCACCATATATTTTTGTTCAAGTCATCCAGTTCATTTGTTAAATTAATATTTTCTTTTTGGATATCATGTCTTAATTTATCAGCATTTAATTGTAGATCTGCTAATTCTTTGTTCAATTGTTTTTTGTTTATTTTTATACTATGTTACCACTTTTCCATAGAAGAATGCTTTGATTGCATCCCATATATATATATATATATATATATATATATATATATATATATATATATATATATATCAGCTATATCTTTAGTGAGATTTATGTCTATAAATGTTTGTATCTCTTTAGTATAAAAATCCTTGAAATCTTTAAGTTTTGTTATGTAAGATGGTATCCTTGTCACTGTTATCCTTTGTTTAAAGTTTATGTCTAGCTCAAAAGTAATTGCATTATGATCTGAAAGTGAACATGCAATTGTCTTAACTTTAATTTAGTAGTTAGGTCCTTTGATACAAATGATGTTCTTGATTGTGTACCATGCCTGCAAGAGTAATGCATAATGCATTTGGATCAGCATAATTGATATCAACTAAGTTAAAAGAGTCAACAAAGTCAGAAAGCACCTTTGTCAAAGGTGATTTTTTGCAAGTATTTTTTGAATTTGTGTCAGTTTCCTTTATAATACAATTAAAGTCCTCAGCTATGATTATATTGCCTTTAGAATAAATGTTGTTTGTCAACTCTGACTTCTAGTTCTGGTATCCAGTAAATATTTATTAGTGTATATATCTTTTCATTGATAGATATTGTCACTAGGCAAAGCATTCCTGAGCTATCATGATACAAGTTTATAATTTTAGGCATTAAAGTTGTACTTCTCCATAATATTGCTACCCCCCTTTGTTTCTGCTTAAAAGCAGAACGTACTAGTGCTGTGTAAGTCTGGTCTTCCTATATGTGTCTCCTGTAGGAATACTATCTGTGCTTTAGACATGTTCAAATATCTTTGAAGGCATCCCCTTTTACAATTATTGTTAAGACCATTTATATTAATGGAAATAAAATGTGCAACTGGATTAATTTCTTTTTTGTTTCTGTCCATATACATATGTCTTTAAAAACATGTATACTTGTATAAGTGAAAAGAATGACTTTTTTTTTTTCTTTTTTGTAACAATGCTGATGCAGTTCACAGACACCCAATAGTCGAACATTAAAAAACATACTTTAAAGCATTGATATATAAACCACCAAACCCTCTCATGGGGAAAAAAGCATTCCATCCTTGAATAATCTAGACATTCAAGTGACATCACTAAATCCCTTTTTCAGAATCATCTCCTAGCTCTTCCACCTAACACTTTTTATAACAGAAAGCAGCTTATGATATTTAACATCTAATTAATACAATACATTTTCTTATAATATATACATGTTTGAGTTTAAATAGCATTTTAAACACAATCATGAAGTTGTTATAATGTTATTAGATGCAAAGATAACATAGACATTTAGACTTCACTTTTAACTATTTAGCTTTAAAAACAGAATTATACAAAGCATTTATATAAAAAAGGTTAATCTTGTTCTTTAACACACTATATATATATATATATATATATATATATATATATATCATATTATAATATAAAAGTTTTTCTAATTATGATGCAAACTTCTCCATTTTAATGTGAAACTATTTGAATCTGAAATACAATAATATATTAAAGAATTAATATGCTTGCTTTACATCTTTTTTATATATTGTATATCAGGCTTATGCAGTAGTAGCTCTTTAGTGCAAAACAATTTTTTGGGTATTGTATGTAACTCAGTTTTTATCAGTCCTACAGTTATTGTTCATATCATAAAATATCTATGATCTCTTCCAACAGCATTATGATTTTTGCTTCTATAAATCAAACACCTTTGTAGTTTTGTTACTTTAATATAGACAAACACAGCAATAGATGTTATTAATTAACTTTCGCCTTCAATATCTTGTAATTTATAACCATATTGTCTAGCACTTATCATATGTTTTGGTACAACTGGCTTGAGTTAGTATAAAATTACAACCAGTAATTAAAGTGAAACACCAGAAGTCAAAAGTCACAACAATATATCCAAAAAACTCCAGTTGTTGTCCAAGGTCAATAAAGGCCACCTTCAATATATTACAACCATTTAACCCCAATTCATATGGAATCACTGAAAATAAATCTTTAACATCCACTGTAATAAACATGTAATCCTCGTCATACATTAATTTTCCAATCTATGTAAGGAAATCCCATGAATCAGTAAGTATATGCAGGTAAAATTTATAAAAAGGTTTAAGCTTTGTATTCACATATATAGCAAAAGGCTAAATTTTGGACCCTACAGATGAAACAATAGGTCTCATTGGTGGGTCCATGGGGTTCTTGTGTGTCTTCGGTATTCTGAATATGCTTGAAATAAATGGTTTAGATACTCTCAAAATAATGACCATATTTCACTTGTGCCAGCACTTAGAATTAGAGCAAATAGATATTAAATACTAAATATTAAATAATCAATATTCAGTCATACAAACACAATGTTGTATTAGCCATTTTTAATATTGTGTAAAAAATGTGATTAAGTATGTGCAATATGTTTTATATGTTATATATATTTATATATAATTATACATTTAATATGGAGTACTTATGCAAGTATTTATGAAAGATTTTTGTAAAAGTGATATAAAATGAAATAAGCACAATTGTATTTAAGTCGGTTGATGAGTTTTTTAAATATGAGTTTCAATTAACTTATGACCAATGGAAAAGGTGTTGGGTCTATTTAAGTTGTAAGGTGGGATAAGAGAGTTGACTCTGATGATGTTTCCGGGTTAGGAAATGAAAGCGCTAAGTCCGTTGATGTGTTTTATGCTGCTAGTGTGCGTTTTTGTACAATAAAAGAGTTTGGAATATATCGGAGGTGGCCTTTATTGACCTTGGACAACAACTGGAGTTTTTTGGATTTATTAGTATAAAATTAATTATTTACGGAATAAATGTCTAATAATACAAACTGAGTCCATTAAATGATTTGTATATTCTTATAGAAGCAACAAACTTTCCATTTCAGCGTTGAGAAACACATAAGAGTCCCAAAAATAGACCAAGTATTTCCATGAGGTGTTATAAGCATGTGTAAGATTTTAAAATAAATGTTCTACATAACATATTACAGGCAGTGACAAGATGTGGTAATGTAAAATATCATTTATAAGTTATACCAGTACTACCTAGCATCATTTACTGATAAATAGTTTGCATACATGACAGAAACTGAATTTCATATACTTAATGATTTTTCTTTTAGCCTTTGTCATATAATGAAAATGACCATCTTTCTTTGTGACTGCCTGAATTCAGTGAGGCTGCTCAACTATTTATATACAGTCTGCTACATATAGAGCATATTTTTAAAATTAGATGTTCATAGGTTGGTACTAGACTATCTGCCCAAGGGCATTTATAAGCCTAGCCAGAGGGTGTCAGCTTTCGCCACCCCATTAATTAATTAATTGATCCTCTGTCAAGCAGAGCCAATGAAGTGATCCCACGGGTATATTTCCTGTTACCCATCCACTCGTCAAGGTTTCTCTTGAAGAGTGTTAGTGAGAGGCTCTCCTTGATGTAATTTGGAATTTGGTTCTAAATCATGGGGAGTCTCTGACAGGAATCTATCCCTCCAGCATGTTCTATTTATTGTTGTGGCGAGATTTAGCTCTCTAGAGCGCGTGGCTCGCAGTGACTTGGATTTTTTTATGTGGAGCATGTCCATCAATTCTGAGTTGGACATGGCTTTGTAAGTCAGGCAGAGATCACCTCTGAGTAAGCGATATGCCACTGAGTACAGCCAGAGTTTTTTTCAGTCGGGTTACATAGGACATATGTTTGAGGCCAGTAATCCTCTTGGTGAGGTACTTTTGTGGTCTTTCCAACTGTTGGAAGTGACTTGTGAGGTACATCCCAAATGGGGCATTGTACTCCATGATGGGTCTAATGATAGAGGGGCACTATAACCTCTTTATTTCTAGATGCGGACCCTTTAGTAATTAAATGGGCCACATAGAAGGATTCCCTAACTACTTTGGCAATATGATTGTCAAAGGAGAGATTACTATCTACCTGGGTCCCCAGATCTCTTATTACCTCTTCTGTATTAAGGGGGCTGCCACCTATGTGGTAATTCGTGGGTGTTTTGTTTTTCCCAAACGGGATGACTATGCATTTTTTGGCATTTAGTTTGAGGTCATGATTTTGACACCAGGTTTTCATCTCAGAGTAAGACCCTTTTGGAGGATGTCCATGTCAGCCGGAGAGTCAATTATGGCTCCTAGTTTGCAGTCAATGGTGAACTTGGTTAGGCAAAGTCCTCCTGTGTTTGCCTGTACTTCTGAGAAGTATATGCTGAACAGTAGGGATCCAAGAACCGAGCCTTGTGGGACACTACTTGTGACTGATTTAGTGTCGGACCTGGAGCCCACTATTCTTACCGTGTGAGTTCTGTCTGTAAGCCAGTTGGCAATCCATCTCATGACGTAGGGGTTTATGTTCAGGCTGGTGAGTTTTTCTGTAATACCTGAGTGGGGAATAGTGTTGAAAGCCTTGGTGAGGTCAAGGTAGGCTGTGTGAACCACCTTTCCCTCATCTATGGCCTTGGTGACTGTCTCAAAGAAGTCAACCCGGTTTAGTAGGCATGATCTGCCCTAAACAAAGCCGAACTGGGTTAGGTCAAGTGTTTGGAGGTTCCCAATGTCTTTGTTAATGAGTTCCATGATGATGCACTCCATAGCCTTGCAGACCAGGCTAGTCAGGCTTATGGGGCGATAGTTATCAGGGTCAGTTGTGGCCCCTCCTTTGTGGAGAGGAATAACCATTGCTGTGCACC
Organism: Protopterus annectens; assembly: GCF_019279795.1. Lineage (NCBI taxonomy): Eukaryota > Metazoa > Chordata > Ceratodontiformes > Protopteridae > Protopterus > Protopterus annectens. The sequence continues at coordinate 410,631,485 of NC_056748.1, read as the reverse complement.
ATTCTATGGGCATGTAGCCTGTGGAGAGGCTACGTGCCCATTGAATGGGGACGTAGCCTGTGGAGAGGCTGAGTTTGAATGGCGTGTTTAGGTGGGGGGTTAGTTCATTCTGTAGTTCGTTCAAGACGCAGCCTGGGACACCATCTGGTCCCATTGACGTCATGTTTTTGGATTTTGAAAGGGCTGTTTTCACCTGTGCATCTGTGATTTTTGGGACACTACACTTTTCTGGTATTGTGGGCCTTTTTGGAGGTGAGAAGGGGGTGAAGTTTGCACTGAATCTATCTGCCAGGATGTTGTCAATATCAGTAGGTTCAGTATATTTTGTGCTACTTTGCACTAGTTCAGTGCATATCTGCGAGTTGCCACGTAGATTCTTAACATAGCTAAAGAAGGCTTTGTGAATATCTGTTGAATCCTTGGCTATTTTTCTTTCGAAGTTAGCCTTGGATGATTTCATGAGGGACCTTAGTTTCTTACTGATACTGATCAGGGATGTCTTTTCTTCTTGGGATTTGCTTTTTTTCTGAATTAGTTTCCTCCTTCTATTGTATAGCCTGTTTATTGCAGGGGTCCACCAAACTGGTTTCCTTCTCTTAGATGGGTGAGTCTTGGTTTTGCTAGGGATGGCATGATTCATGCATCCTTGTAGGTGCTCATAGAGTGCATTTGTAAAGGTTTCTGCATCTTGGGCAGCATTATCCTTTAGCGTGGGGGCTGTGAAACTTACCACCTCTGACTTAAGTAAGGTGAAGTTTGCTTTAGAAAAGTTTTTTACTGTGGTTTCCTTAGTTTGGAGTGGTGGTGGGGTGTGGACATCCAAAGTGATTAGTTTATGGTCTGAGCTAACCAGTGATGGGTTGACCTCCGGTTTGGAACACCTGTCGCCCATGTTGGTGATGACCAGGTCCAATATGTTTTCACCTCTGGTAGGGGAGTTTACCAGCTGATCCAGGGCATTTGAGTTAATGAATTTCTGGAAGTGCTGGGCCTGGGAATTTGTACTCGAGTAGTTTTCCCAGTGAATGATAGGGTAATTGAAATCGCCCAATATCAGGGTGTTCGGTAGGACCTTCATGTTTTCCAGTGTCTCCAGAAAGGTAGAGTGGTGGTCCTGGGTCATGGAGGGTGATCTGTAGCAGGCCAGAATTTGCATTGCAAATTTGCCCGATGTTAGTTGATCTCAGAGGTATCATGCTGCGCCACTAACATGGAGGCATAGGTATCCTTGAGGAATATGGATACACCCCCTTATTGTGTTTCAGTCTGTGTTCTGTGGCAGAAACGTGTGGTATGAGTTGTAGCCTGGTAGTGCTGGGGTGCTCTCTGGAGCCTTGAACCAGGTTTCAGTTACTGCACAGATGTCGACGTTCTCCATACTGAGGAGTGCTTCAAGCATGTGCATTTTGAGATTTAAACTCCTGGCATTGAGTAGCATAACCCTCAATTTTTTGTTAATTGTGCTGCTTACAGAGGTGGGCTTAACTTTTCAGCCTGGCCTAAAAAAAGGCACTATGGAGGCAGCAAGAGCCTTGGCCAATATTCAAAGCCTAGGGGTAACAGGTGCAAGCCATCTCTTGCGAAGCAACGCGGCTTGTCGAGCATGTCATCCCAAGCTGACAGACACTGGATCCCCTTTGAATGACACCAGTAGCTTAGCCAATTGTTGAAATTTATCATTTTTTTTTTAAACTGATGTATCATTCTTGGTGAGGGCAGGATGCTACTCAGGGTCAGGGTCATAACAGCCTGGGCTACATTATCAGAGCGCTCTTCCATGTCTCTTTTCATGTAGTCCAGGGAGGTATGTCTCAGGTCATTCATACCAACATGAACAATGACAGAATCATTTGTACTTGTTCTGGAGTGACCTGAGTGCTTGTGTTATGTGGCGGATTCTGGCTCCCGACAGGCTGCTAACAGTAACCTTCTGCTTGTCCAGCCTAGTGAGTGGGACATCAGTGTGCCTGACTATAGAGTCACCTATTACTAGTGTGTTAGGCATGTTATTTCGCCTTAAGGGCTGTGATTGTGTGGCACACTGATTTTGTGTTTTATGTGTTGTCTGGTTTGTGACGGGAAGTGCAGGTTGTTTGGGTGTCTGCTCTGGAGGTCTCTGATGCTTTTGCAGGTTTTTATTTAGAGCCTCCAAATATGATTTTGTGTATTTATGTGTATTTTTACTTTTTTGAGCCATTTGCACATTTGCAAAGGAATTAAAGGCTTTCTAATGGTGAAAATGGATGTATTCCACTCAGGGAATCAGAAAATAAGACTCCAAGCTCACGATCTCAGCTGGAATCCAAAAATCAGATAAGTGAAGCTTACAGCTTTCCTATCCCCAAACAGCACACAAGTGAATTAAATAACTTCTTTTTAAGTAAAAAAAAAGGATTATTAGTGAAAGATAACAACCAAAAGAGTTTTTAAATACATTTTTCACTTTCTTTTAATTGGCAGTATACAGTAAATTCTAATATACATCAGATAAAACTATTCTGCTGTAATATAAAAGATGTTCAGTGACTATCACTTCTAATAACATATTAGACTAATTGCCATATAACTGTGTCTGTTTTTGGTCAGTAATGTAGTGTTAATGGATTACGGTTATTTTTTTACAGCAAGTTAACTGGAATTTCTTAGGAACTGTGTCATATCAATGCTTATATAACAGTGTATAAGTATTTTCCCCTTTCCTCCCCTTTTTCTTGTTCTTGTTAAAAATAGAAGCACGCTTCAATGTTAAAAATATCTATTGTTTGGCACTATTAATAAAATATAGATGCAGTATAGTAAGTTTGTTTGGCTGACATTTAAGATTTGTGACATTATACATATAAATAATTATAAATAACAAAATGCTTTGCCTTGTATATAATTTAATCTTATTGCCATTTTTTAGAGATAGAACCAGCTATAGAGAGTATATGGAGAAGTTCAGAGACAGATATTTCATGCAGGAAATAAGCAGTGATACTAACCATATTAATCATGCTGAATTCTAAACATTTTTAATATACAAGTCTTGGTATTTGGTGACTTTATGAAACTGTATTGGTAGTCACTGAGTATAACTTATTAACTGCTATAAACCAAAATTTCATATGTTTCAAAATTTGGTATATTTAGTGTTTTTATTTCTGAAGTTGAAAGTAACTTCTATGCATTTATGTTTTTTCCTATTCAGCTATGGGTATGTTTATATACATGTGATTTTGTGTATGTACATGTATATGCATATATATATATATATGTGTATGTGTATATCTACATATAGAGTTGCACACACACACACGCACACACAAATGCACAAATATATATATATATATATATATATATATATATATATATATATAAAACAAAAAGAACAACCAGTGCAACCACCATGGCTATCATAAAATTTAAACTTTAATAAAATAAAACATTAATACAGATTAGTGCTTTTAGCTAACTCAGTATCCTTCAGCAGATGAAATCTTCCATACAAGCAATTTTCTATTTAAAATTTTCACCAACAAATCAAAGTCATCACAATAATCTACTCCCCTTTAGGGCTGGTTTGAGAGGTAGATTGCTGTTAAGCCCAGGTAACTTATCAGCCTATGTTACCTATCCAGTTCATCTTGGCTGCCTCATTAACATTCACTAAATCTTCTTCCCTTATATAATGACTGGATGAATGGATAAAGAATGAATGGAGCATTTCTCCCTGGGCCTCCGCTGAAAACAGGCTCTGTGGAACCTAGTCGGACATTCCAGGTCAACAAATGTTAAATAAAATAATAAATAAATGACCTGTAGGGCCAAGAAGTGAAAGCTCTGACCATCATTTTCCAATATATGTTTCATCAAAGGAATTGTAGAATCATTTAACCTAATATCACTTATATGTTTTGAACTGCATTCCTTAAACTGGTGATTGGGATTCCCAACATAAAAGGAACTGCATAAAACACAGCAAGCAGTATAAATAACATTTCTGGTCCTGCAGTTTCGATAAGATCTCAACTTGTATATTTTGCCATTCAACAATTTCCAACTAAATAGGAACTTTTCCATACTGTATGTGTACCTGTTGTAAATGCATTTTAACTTCAGATGTTTTTATACAGCCAACGATCGGCAAAATATAGAATCCGAGATATTATCAGTAATCATTTCTTAGTGATAACTTGGATCTATTCTACTTTTGTGAGGGCTCTTACCAAACTATTTTATTTTAATTTTATCACTTATTTAATTAACAATCCCAAGGCATCTAACCATACTATATTTAAATGTTAATGGTCTAAATAGTACAATCCAAAGAGATACTGTTGTCAAAAATTCTAAAACCTTTAAACCACACACTTTAAGAATCTGACTTTAACCTTAACAACAAAGCCCTACTGGATCCTTGTAAATACAAAATTTTAGCTCATATTACCATTACTATTATAGAAGGGGGGCAATAATTGTGTGGAAAAATATAATTATATTACCAAATATTTATGCAAATATGAAGAAAAAGATATTTACTAGCTTGTTACTCTAATTCAGAATAAAAGAATTTGGATCTTAGCCAACATATATAGCTTTCTATATATGGGTGTCAAACTAGATATAAATACAGAATATTATTTTAAACCATCCAAATGGCACATTTGTATTTATTAGTAGGTGACTAAATGTATTCTTGATGGGAAAGAAGTAACTTATTAGGAAAGCTTTAAACATTGGGTAGAATTATTAAGTTTAAGATGTCATTCTTCTAAGTGACTCAAATTTTCTACAGTTCTTTTTCATATTTCATCTGTTTTTGGTACTCAAACTAGAGTTGTTTAATTTACAAAAATGGATACCCAGTTTATGCAATGTTAAATGATCTCTTGTCCCTTCTCAGATCATAATTATCTAATTTTAAACATATTGAATGATTATAGAACCATTCTGATTATTAATATAATTCTGAATTTTACTGCTAATATAAAAGAAATTAAGGAATTGTATCATAAGGAAACTGATTTTTTAAAAGAAAAATAAAATAATTCTTTAACATATAATATAATAATCTTGGATACTTTCAAAGCCTACACTTACGGTAAATCATTAGTTTGGTGTAAAAACAAAATTTAATAATGGGATAATGAACTTATAAATATTCAAACTGAACTTCATACTATTAACATTAACATTTCATATCACAAAGGTGACAAATTAGAACTAGATTTAATCAATGCTATAAAAATACCAAGATGTTTTGTAACACAAAACTTCACTAACCTGTGAGAAACTTAAAATATATGCATATTCAATGTCACCCTAAAGTATTAATAATTTAATAACTTTGGCCAGAGCAGTGGTAGCATTGTTACCTAACAGCAAGAGGTTCTCTGGTTTGATTCTTGGCTGGAGTGCCTTCTGTGTGTAGTCCGCATGTCCTCCCTGAATTCACGTGGGTTTCCTCTGGGTGCTCCGGTTTCTTCCCACATTATAAAGACATGCGTCCAGAGCATTTCTCCCCAAGCTCCACTGAAAATTGGCTTTGTTCCAAGTCTGACTTTCCTGGTTAACAAATGTTAAATAAATAAAATAAATTAATTAATAAAAACACCTAGATATCATCACATTAGAGAAATAAAAATCACATAAAATGGTAAAATAATTATTGGTTTTCATGGTGTATTATCTCAGGTTAATGAATATACTTATTTGAATAAATCCAAATAAAACCATTGCAGTAGATTCTTGTCAAAAAATTCTTAAAATAAATTACATATTCAAACTCTACTGGAAAATTATAAAAATATTTTACTTAAAATATTTCATTCTTGTAGGTTTCAAAAAGAAAGGTATTAAAATTAATAAATATCTTTTGCTAGATTGATTGATACCATAACTATATAAATTATAATCTCATAATTAGATATTTTTTATAACATTCTGTTTTTATACATGTACAAAATTATTTAATTTTTCCTTTATCATGGAAGCACTCTCTTATATCTCCTATTCCATAAGAGGTAAAATCCCACTCGCTTGCTTGCCTTATAGAGCAGCTGCTCCTCAGAATAAGATTACAAACTATTGTGGACAAAATTAAGGATGACAACATCAGGGTAATGAGGCCAGATAAAGGCGGTGGTATTGTATTGATGAAACAGTTTGAATATGATGATTGCATGTGGAACATTTTACAAGACACGAAAACATATCAGGCTATTTCTTTAAATGAACTTAATATTGCACTTGTGCAAATTAAGGACTACCTGTATGACTTGTTAATGCAAGGGTTCATTGATGAAAAAACATATAACTTTTTAACTGTTTCCTATCCTAAAGCTCCGACTTTGTTTGGCATCCCCAAAGTCCACAAGGGGCTTAACCCATTAAAATTTCGTCCAATAGTCTCCGGAGCAGGTGGAATTACAGAACCACTTAGCAAATTTGTGGATTTTCAACTAAAAAACTATGTAGCAAAACTAAAATACATTTGCAAGGACTCCTGGGAATTTCTAAGTAGTTTAGATCAAAACGTGGACAATTCTAGGTTATACATGGTTACCATAGACATCGTTGACCTATTCCCCAGTATCCCTCATGAACAGGGGTTAGACTGGTTTGGGGAGGCAATTAGTAAGGAATCTGGCCTCAGTAATTGTATGGTCAACACCTTACTAGAGTTTATGAGAATAATTTTAAACAACAACTTTATATTCTTTAATGGGGAGTTCTTTAAGCAAATCAGTGGGGTGGCCATGGGGGCTCCATGTGCCACTTCCTACGCAAACATAGTTTTGAGTAAATGGGAAACAGAATTTATCCATTCCACCCAATGGAGCAAATACATCAGCTTCTATAGGAGATTCTTGGATGACATTTGTATTTTTTGGGCAGGCTCTGAAAGGGACTTTCAGGATTTCATTAAATATTTAACTCAAACCACCAGTTTTTTACGTTTCACTTATGAAATTAATGGAAGTAGTTTACATTACTTGGACATCAAACTAACTAAAAAACCTAACAATGTTGGGTTTGTCTCCCAAATATACAGAAAAAAGACACATAGTAACTCCTTTTTGCATTTTAGCAGTGGGCACCCTTTGCACGTTAAGAGGGGTATTATTAAGGGACAACTAGTGCGTGCATCCAGAATTTGCAGCACACAGGATTTGTTTTTTGAAGAGACAGAATTTCTTAGAAGCTCTTTCTTGGACAGAGGATACCCTGAAGAATTGTTTCAGGACATTCTTGGTGAAGTTACAAGAAAAAGAGATGCACATTTTCCACCGCTTTTAGGGGTTAAAGCCATTATTCCTAAGAGGCAGAACAAATTGGAAGACAACTTTGGCAGTAGTTTTACATACACCTATTCACAGGATGCACTTTTTATTGAAAGTACAGCAAGTAATTTTTGGCCCATTGTTCATATGCAAGATGAATTTGAAAATATGTTTTCTAACAAAATTTCGTTTGTTAGAAAAAGAGGTATTAACTTGAAGGGTATCTTTGAAACCAAAACTAGCTCTAACAAAAACTTGTACACTAATATAGTGCCCAAACATAAAGGTACTTATGCATGTGGTACGTGCCATCAATGCAAGTACATTGCAAACACTGACAAAATCACCATACCCTCTAGACGTATTACCATAACATCTAAAGAGTATTTCTCCTGTTATTCAACTAAAGTAGTATATGTGGGAGTTTGTCAAAATTGTTTATCATTTTATATTGGCAAAACAGAACGGGAACTTAGACGTAGGATATATGAGCACATGAATGATATTAAAACAAAAAAGGAGACTAATGCTTTTGTTAAGCATTCAGAACAGTGTGCCAACGTCTCTATCCGTTTCTTTGTCGTGGACAGGGTAGTTTATGACAAGAGGGGTGGTGATTGGAAGAATGCTCTAAACATCAAAGAGCTAATTTGGCAGTTGAGGCTTGACGCTACAAGAAGCCCTGGTTTGAATGACGGAATTAGTTTGGCTTGTATTTTGAAAGATAGGCACAGCAAATTATAAGTCACAAATTATGTGTATCTTCATGCACTCCTACACACAAACATTTTTTGTACTTTTTGCACTTTTTTGCATTTTTTACATTTATGGTATGCAAGTATGTATGTTGTGTTTTTTCAAACTGCATTACTCCCTTGCAACAGAAACTTATTATAAAATGAATTTTATGTTAGAACTATTTATGATCTTATACTTATCTAGGTTTAGGTACGTGTATATACATATTTTTTTCACAACTTGATTTTAACATTCGTGTGCTTTAATGACTTACATAGGGCAAATATCAAATAATGTAATTATTTTTATTTAGTATAACATTATTTATATTTCACATAACAGCAATATGTAAGATCAATTTATGTATTTGGAAAGTGTTACACACAACTGTAAACACAATCATTTTTTGACTAACAACTAGTGTATATAGGAAACAAGTATTTAATGCAGTTGTTACATTCAAACATTAAAAAAGGAGGTAACATTATTAAGTTTTTTATTTGGTTATTACTGAAGATAATAGGATGTAATGTAATGCATTTCTGTATAGTTATTATTACTGTGACAAAAAAGCACATGTTTAAATAGTTTTTAAATGTATATACATTTTTAAATAATGAAAGTATGGTTGATTAATTTAATTAATCAATTATACAATTAATTAACTCAACAACCCAGCATATATATAGAAGAGCTGTGGTATATACAAATCACACTTGAAAAAGCCCGTTATAAATGGGTGAAAGCGCTTGTGTTGGAGTTCGTTTTTGTGGAATAAAGATTTCTATTTTACTACTTGGTTCATCATTTTGTCGTGAGGATCTTTAGATTTGCTGTTATACTTGTTACAACTTTAAGGAAGTGGAACACAAGATTTTTATTCATTGCTTTTGCTGAAACGTTTTATAACACTCCAGGGTGAGGATTTCTGGTCTACACGTTTTTTGCTGTTTCTTCGTTAAGATTACAAACTATTTATGGCTATTTTTAAAGACAAAAATGTTTCTTCCAAGACTGATGATGATGATCAGATAGGTTTTATTCTCAAAATATATAATCAAAATAATATAAAAATAAGTTTAACTATAACTGATATTATGAATTTAAATAAAAATGAAACAGTGTTTATTAGTCTTGATATGGAAAGGGTTTCGGTTCTTTAACATTCTTTTGGTATTCCAAACTACTTTATCACTCTTATAAAACAGATCTTTAAAGATAATGAGGCCTATCTCGAATGTGTTACATTTACATCTGATCCAAAAATAAGCAAGGTTGCCCAATTTCACTTATTTTATTTTCCCTAGCCACTGTGATACTGGTAATTCAAATACCATGTATGCAAAAAATTCAGGAAATAAACATTGGTGACAGCTATGAATTTAAACTACTGCTTTTTGTTGATGACATTAGATTTTTTTCTAACTGATTTTTATACTTCTCTAAGAGAAGCCTCAGTTGTCATACAAAATGTGGAAATATATCAAATTTATATTTTAATTATCATAAATCAAAATTTATTTTAAACAAATGGACCCATTTCTTATGTCTCATATTAATTTTGCTCAAGAAATTCTGCACCTTTTATAGCTTGGTATTCCCATCAAAACGATGTGATAAAACTGGAAATATAAATTACACAAAAAATCTGATAAAATTTCTAAACTGATAAGATCTTAGAACAAAATATTTATTTTGTTTGAAGATAGAGTCCAATTGATAAATGGTCATTTTACCAAAACAAACTTCTATATTACTCAAACAACCTCTTATTTTTTTGGATAAATCATTTCTAAAAACCTTTAATAGAATGTTTCATTGATATCCTAAAATCAAGAATTTCCTACTTGTATCATACATGGGAAAGAGATGGTGCTAAATTACCTGATCTTGAAAATTATAAAAAAAGCTGCTTTAGGTAAAGCAATAATAAACTGGGTTGATTCTGATTACTCAGCTAAATAGAAAAAGTTTGCACATCCGTCACTTTATTAATAGAAAGATAAAGATTTCAAGTATACATCATGAGTTTTTATTAAGTTACTTATGGTTAATTGAAGGTTGTGCGTTAGGCCCGGCAAGCCAGCACGTAAAAATCTACTGCCAATCATTAGCGGACCGGAGTGCCGCTGTGGCGACCCCTAACCGGGAAAAGCCGAAAGACACAACAACAACAACTTATGGTTAATTCTTTGCAATTATTTTTAATATAATATGTTAACTCCTTCCCAGTAAAAGTATATTAACTCATTTCTAAATAATTGTAAACATATAATTATAGTCAAATTGATTTGAAGTTCTGGTTTAATTTATTAACTCCCTTTATTTTCCAAAAATATTTATTAAAAGGAGCTTACATTCAAACAATGTGTCATTGGGAAAGTATGTTTATGGACGGTTTAACTGTTTTAATAATAGAGCAATAAACTCCACCAAGGACCTAACTGCAGAGTTTAGTTTAAACTCAGTAGACTGGGTATTAATAGAGGGTATAAAGAATTGTACACAGGAAAACTTTTATAAAATAATAAATCATCCGAATGCTTGCATTCCTAAGCCAATTGATTATTTGTGCATAATAATATATATGCAGCATAATCCTTCGACAATTAATTATATCAGACTTATACAATTATTTATAAATTGTTAAACCACTCTAAATGACAAATTGTGGACTTTATTTCACCTTTCCTGTGTGTCATAATATTCCATTTAAATAAGTGACCAGGCAATATCTGCTGCAGTTCAGGTGATACAAAGCACCACAAAGAAAACAAACTTGTCTCTTCCATTCTAAGAACCTTTCTCTATATCAACTCTTTCTAATTTTCCTAGGTATCATCTAGAACAATCTATGTATTTAGCTACTGTTTATTTGTATCAAGCTATGATCTTTGTTTTATATTTGTTCATAAAGTAATATCTGTCATAAACACTATAACCACTCTAATTTTTGCGAAGTATATTCTTATTGTCTATTTTAGATTTTAATATTCTCTGTATAAAAACTATTTTTGGGGGAGCTTTGCTCCCTGGACCTCCACTAAAAATGGGTTTCTGACCCAGTGGACTTTCCTGGTCAATAAATGCAAATAAATAAATAATAAAAAAAGTTATGACTAAAGGCTTGTACGAAAATACTATTTTATCGATAAATATATAAAAGCTCTTATCCAGTATATTTATTAATAAAACAGTATTTTAGTACAAGTTTTGGTTCAAACCTTCAGTCATAACATTTCTCTGGTGTTCTATATTCAGAAATTCTCATGATCCCTGATATGCATTGTAGATATTATAGTTATTTTTTTTCTTTTTTGTTTGTAAATTATTAATTGTTTAGCAGACTCATTTGCTTATTGTTATAAAAATGTCAATAGATACTAATAAACCATAAAGACCTAGAAAAAAATTCTAACAGCATGTGAATGAATAAAGACTTCAGTAGGGTAGTAAAAGAGGAAGTATTAGTACCTCATCAGAGTTATAAATACATTTCCATCAGTGTAAGACAGAAAGCTCAAATAAGCAAATTCTCTAGGAAAGGGTATCTGTAATCAAGGTAAAAAGTGAAAATTAACACATATCCTTTAAGGAGACCAACCTATACTAAGAAACAAAATAAAACTGAGCAGAGCTCCAACAAGATTCTTGATGTAAAAAAATTACAAAACTATGTAATCAGAAGAGGGTTCAATGCATTACGTCCAGAAAGGACAAGATTTAGAAATAAGAATTAGGCAAAGGCAGCCACTAAGACGTAAGAGTATTGGCATGACTTGCCTTTCTTAGCTGACCCCATTGCTTTCTACATCATCAGGGACTAACCCTGAGGAAACTCCTAGGTTGCTTGACATCCAATTAACTTTTAAATGGCTCAATGACAAGATGATACTTTAGGTAGAGTTTGGGGAAATATATCTAGAGTTGTAGGGTAAGCAAGATGAACATAAAATCCCTCTTCTTACACCTACATTGAGTTACAAAATGACATTCCAAACAGAGTAAGGGCAGTGAGGAAGTAGTATGGGTCCCAAAATCTTTCAAATCCCTAGTGATGAGATTAAACATAGTCATGAACTAGGAGGACATCAAGGAACATACAAGACCAAAGCATACTTTTTAGCAAAGTTTCAATGGCCAAGAATAATAACTAATTGCATTATTCCTGGTCAGTAAAAGCTTGCTATGCTGGGTGCCCTGAATGACAAAAAAATGCTATTCACCCAGACTTAAAAATAGGTTAATTCCAGTGAGTATCACAGACATGGCATTTGCATGCATTCCTTTGAACAATGTTAGCCACTGATGAACTCCAACACTGTATTTCGATACATCTTGGTTATTTTGAACTATGCAGCTGAAATACCTTACTCTATCCCCTTGTGAAAGTCTAATGCTAAATCTATAGCAAGGGAGTCAGTCTTATTTCTTTCTTGAATAGGAATACCTAAGAAAATACCCAGTGACACTGGGACTCTATACATGCCCAGAATAATGAACGAACTTTGTAAATGCATTATGTGCATGCAGTTTAAAAAACTCATTGCATCAGCCACAGACAAATGGGTTGGTGAAACATTTAACTGAAAATTGAAATCCACAATGAGAAAAGATATTGCTAATGATGGTAAAAAACTAGGGTGAATTAGTACCATACCTCTTGTTTGCCATTAGAAAAGACCCACAGATTTTGATTGCAACAGTTCTTTGGCTAAATGACAGCATAACTTTTAGACAGTGGAAAAATGAAAGGATGCAATATAAAGCATTAGACACACTGGCAAAAGAAGGCAAAATCAGATAAACCATATTAACATTCTGACACAATGGAAGGAAATCCAGACATCTGTCTTTAATTTATCTGCAGAAAGCTGAGTCAGAATGAAATAGAAGAGAAAGAAAACTGAGCCCTGTACCTGCATTACATGTAGGTGACATACAATATAAACCACAGAAACCAGAAATGAGAGAGTCTCTGTTAAGAAATAAATGTTTCAGAAACATCTAATAAAACAAATGTAATTCAATACTATAATGAGATCATTGCAAAAGAAAAAGTTAACTTAAAACATTGCAGAACATCAGGGTCACAGAGAAAGTCTATGCAAGAGGAAGTACAAATACTGCTTAAACTGGCAATGATGGGTCAAAAAAGTGAGTGGAAGAGACACATTGTATTAGTCCCAAATCTTGATGAAACAATAAGATTCTATAATGAGTTCAACACGTTTAACAATATTTCAAAATTTGTCAGCTTCCATTGACTATGGTAGCCAAATTCATAGGAAAAGTTGCAGAATGCAGGATTTGTAACCATATAAGGTTTCACAGTAGGGTAGTGGAAAATCTCTTTAACAGCTGGAATCAGAGAAGAGACAGCTGCTGAATACCAGATGTTTTTTCTCAGTATACTGCCCTTCCTTCAGGGCTACATGGTGACACTGTGACTTTTCAAAGATCGATGGAAGGAGTTCTACAGCTTCATGCCAAAGACACTGCTGCTTGCCTAGATGGCATCATAATACTTTTGGAAGACTTGGACTTTCATGCAACTAATATACAATCTATTTTAGACTTTCTCAGTTGATCACCATTTACAGTCAATGCCTACATGGGCAAGTTAGGCATGACAGTGGCAAATTATTTTAGATAGGGAATAGAAAATGGAATTAGTGAGGCCCAGGAAGAAAAACTAGAGGCAGAGAGAAACTGGCCTTTTACAGGCACTAAGAAATCAGTGAGGGTATTCTTGTGTGTGGCTCAGTATTGCATGAAACATTTCATCTCTTTCAAATCTATTGCGCCTTAAAGTAAAATGCAAACTACAGGCAGATAATGCTTTTAAACTGTTTAAGAAAGCATGATATTTAGAACATTTCTGCACATCTCAGGATTTCAGTAAACTATTCACAGTGGTGAATTTTGCCCTAGGATGAGTGAAAGTTGATGCTGTGTGAATAATACTGTGATGTGGTGTTTTAACAATGATGTCCTCTAAATAATGTTGCTAATATTGCTGTAGAGAAATTATGCTGTTCTTTAAGAAAAGGAAGGCATGTCTCCACATTAGGTGGAGAGGCTCCTATAGTAGCATGTAATGTTGCCAACAAAGTGCATAATGCAGTTTTAAAAATGTGTAAGGTGACATTAATATACTGCAGTATGAAACATGGGAACTGTCTCACAGAAGTTAGCTAAGTTAATTAACAGTCTAGGGTGAATATACAGAAGATGTATGAAAGAATTAAGCCAGGACATTACTTAATCTTCTGAAACTTCATTGGGAACAAAGACCTAGGAAGCCTTCTGCTTGAGAATGTAACTTGTGAGCAAGTACTTGCTCACAGAGCTGGACGTAGGGCCTAGAAGAGGTCTGCAGCATTGGACTTTTTTGTTTTAAAACAGTATATATCATAGAAGGGCTGTGTAGTCTGCAAGCACTGGGTGAAAACAACCTAAGGTACTGTTTTTATTTATTGAGATTGCAAAGCCAAGAGGCCCAAAAGTACCACTAGTGGCTACAATAAGCTGCAAGTTGCAGTCAGAAAAGGCTATAATGAAGACTAGGCTGAAGACTTGGAAGTTGACTGGAGTGACTGCACAAGAAATAATCAGGTCTTTAGCACCTCAACAAGAAGATGAAATAGGTGAAGCCAAAGAAGAAGAATGGAAACATCTTAAAACAGATAAGCAGCCAAGACAAGTATGAAAATAAAGTACATAAAGCAAGCTGGCAGTGAAATGCAGAAGACTAGGAAGTTATAAAATGAAAGAAGAATGGAGGAAGAAACAGAAGTGTGACACCCGTGCACTGGTCCAGTAATCAAGGAGCCTCAATCCTCATCACTAATACCAGTGAGGGATGTGCACACTGGGAGGATGATAGGTACACACACAGTAAAGTAGAATTTCCCTTAAGAGCACACAGAGAACACAGTCAGTCTAGGGCTGGTTTCTCCCTCTCGCTCTCTAGAGCCGCAATGAGACTCCCCACTGGCACAGCTATAGGGTTAAGATCTCAGCCGAGTGGCCAAGGCAGAACCTCTAGCACCCTTTCTGTCCAACCAGTGCTTTGTGTCCCTGCCCAAGTAGCTGACACACACACATACACACACACACACACACACACACACACACACACTGAGATTTGATTTATATACAAACACACAGACACTCCTGGGGAAGGCTGGCACAGGTTCTTTAACTATGCCCCCTTCT
Source organism: Protopterus annectens (assembly GCF_019279795.1). Classification (NCBI taxonomy): domain Eukaryota; kingdom Metazoa; phylum Chordata; order Ceratodontiformes; family Protopteridae; genus Protopterus; species Protopterus annectens. The sequence goes on along the minus strand of NC_056748.1, from coordinate 410,616,261 downwards.
GCCCAGACTATATGACAGTACCAAAACTAAACTAAAATAAAATAAAACAAGCTGACCATGGCTGAATAAACTTCCAAGTTCCAGGTTCCAAAAAAAATAGAGCTTTAATGAAAAAACTAGAGTAAGCGCTTTCGCGATTCAACAAGTAATCGCTTCTTCAGACTCATTCAAACATACATCAGGACAATGAATTTAAATCAAGACACATCCAATCAAAGAGCTGTTTCTCTGTGATGTCATGCAGTTCATTAAAAATAGAAATACAATATATAAAAAGTTCTTGTTAAAAACATATGTTATGTTAAAAAACAGAAATAAAACTGCTTCAATGTTTCAGTGGTCTTGATTTCAAAAATGGTTTCAAAGAAACTACACTGTTTAGCCCGGGTGGCTTATCTGCCTGAAGTTGCAAAATCCATTTTTGCTCTGCCTCTTCTACTTTGTTTTTAATGTCCCCTCCTCTATTATTTTTATTAATAATTTCTACCATCATAAAGTTAAATACATGTTCTAAGTTCTCTGCTTGTACATGTTTAGCCAGAGCGCTAGTATCTTTCTTATTAGCTATATCCCTTAGATGCTCTAGCACACGTTCTTTAAGGCATCTATTAGTTTTTGCCTATATAAAATACAAAATATTTAGTGCAGAAGCTAAAATAAACTAGGTGGTGTGTTTTACAATCTGCATAAAAGTTAACCTCAATGGTGAAAGTTAAGGTGGGGTGTTGATAGACAGATTTGTTATACAGATAATTACAGGCCATGCAGTTACTACAAGGAAAGGTTTCTATTCTTTGTGATAATACTGGCTGTTTTGAAGTGCTTGATTTATAGCAGAGTTGTCTTTTTAGAGATTTCTTATTTATAAAAGAAAATTTAGGTTTATCTTCCAAAACACTGTGTAACTCTGGAATTGAATGCAAAATATTCCAGTTCTTTTCAATTATACCACAGAATCTCCTAATATCACTAGAGTAAGTTACTGGAAACCTAATTTTCATATTATTGCCACCATGTATAATGTTTTCTTCTTCGGTTGTTTCTGAGAAGAATGGTTTGCATCTATTATCTCGTTTTTCATTCATATTCTTAATACTGCTATCAATGTCTTTGTTACTGTAGCCTCTGTCTTTAAATTATTTTTTTAATACTGACACTATATTAATTAAGCCTTCATTAGTGTTGTGTAGGCGACTGGCTCTCATAAATTGTCCTTTTATAACATTTCTATGTACATGTGCAGGGTGCATACTTGCTTTATGTAGGATACTATTCCTACGAGTGGGCTTCCTGTACATGTCTGTGGCAATCTTTTTAAAATGTGTCTTCCTAACATAGACATCCAAAAATTCAATGACTTCATGTGAATATTTATAGGTGAATCTAAGAAATTCTGTGGTACTATGTAGATAATCTATCAAACATTGTAATTCATCCGTTGTACCCCCCCCACAGCAAAAATACATCCCCCAGGATTCACGAATCCTCCATGCAAGACTAAAGTAGTCTTACACAGAAACACCAGTGTAAGAATAAGATGGCAGCACACCATGCATATTAATAAGGGCGCACTGCCTCAACACAAAGGCTAACACGGACCATGCACGAGTGTAGGGGGTGTGTCGGACTGCCGAGCAGTCCAAAATTCCACGCCCCTGCAAGTCTCACAATAGGGAAATGTCAACTGACATGAGCGAGTCCGCTCAAATGTGTACATGCCCAACACTACACTCCCCCACATTTTAAACCCCAGTACAATAATAAAATGTAAAACTTTTTTTTTTTTTATTATTCCCGATATAGCTGCCCGTATTTGCGTGTGTTTGCCCATTGCTTAGCTACAGTTAGCAGTCAAGACATCGAAGACGATAATAAGAAACTTATATGCAAATTAAGCAAAATAGCAATAGGGTAGCGATAGAATCTTCGCACTAAGAGGAGACATTCCCGGTTCGAGTCCCACCACTCCCCTTTGTATTTTCTGTTGGAAATCTGTATATGAAACTAATGCCTGACACTTACCAATGAAATTTTAGTAAAAAGCATTGAAATGGTCTATGTAGTAGTGAACAAATTTTATATATATATATAAGAAAGTGAAATGGTTATGCATACAGATGAATGTATAAGTAATGTACCTTAAACAATGTGAAGCACTGCTAAGCAAAGTTTACCAGTATTAAACACACTTCAGTATAATTGCTCATAGCTTAGCACTGCTTTAACTAGCACAATAGCATTGCGTGGAGCTGCACATCGTGCCAACTAGCGCAAACTGAAGATGTTTGCGTGTAGCTGGGCACAGTGCTAACCAGCACAACATCGGGCAATGTTGGGCAATATAGAGCAACGTAGAGCAACATCGGGCAATGTAGCACAACATAGAGCAACGTAGAGAACATTGGGCAATGTAGAGCAACATAGAGCAACATTGGGCAACGTAGAGCAACATTGAGCAATGTCAGGCAAAGTTGAACAAAGTCGGTAAAGCATAGCCACACCTCCTAGCTGGTCTGGCCAGTAGTGGAATAAAAAGCAATGACAGGCCTCGAACCTGGGATACTGTGCACCATAAACACAGTACTGAACCACTAAGCCATGACAGCTTTTCATAAGTATGCACTTTCAACACACACATACATATCAATGGAAGTTTACCTATTGCTAAGCAGGTGTACCTTCAGCTGCATTTTTTCAAAACTGGCCAATCACAAAAAAGTGCGGGAAATGATGCCTATTTAAGCTCCATAGGCGGGAATACTAGCCATAACTGGTTGTAGCTCCCATCTGCAGGCAGCAATGGCCGGTGATGGAGAGGGCTCTCGTTTCTGAGCACAACGCTGGGGCATTGAGGAGTCAAAAGTAATGGTTTGGCTCCTTGTCCACAATCATGAGGATAGACTCCTATGGGGCCAGTACCAGGGCACCCAATACAAAGCGGAAGCCTGGGACGGTCTAGCTCATGAACTCACCAGTGCCAAAGGTGTCCGTCGGACTGGTGAGCAGGTCAGACACCACCACCACGCAGACCTGAAAAGACGCAAGGCAGATCAACTGGCCAGTGGATCCAGGAGGCCCGTGGGATGGCAAATGCCCCACTACTGAGTAAGTAGCCATGGAATTAAGTATGTAAGAATTGCTATGCTAGATTATACTATGGATAGGTATATCTCAATATCACTTCTATTACTTCACAGCTGCAGGTGTTCATGCTGTGAATCAGCAAGCCTATGCAGATAGGCTGCTAAGGCTGCACCACCAGGCAGGTTAGTAAGTATTCTGCTTGTACTGTTATGTAAAATAAATGAGAGAGCCTGAAAAAAGTGTTTAAACACAATAAATAAAGGTATAATAATTCTCTAATAATTATTCTGCATGTACTGTCATATAAAATAATTGAGAAAGCCTCTAGAAAAGTGTTTTAAGTCTTTAATAAAGTTATAATTCCTGGAGTGTGTCTGTGTAATTTTCTTTGATATGTTGTTGTATCTTTGCATTATAGAAATACTACTGTTGTTTTAAGTGCTGTTAACACACAGTTGGGTAGGCCCATATAAAGTGGATGAAGGGAGTGCCAGTAGCTTTTAAGCATATTCACAGTCCTCAACTGTTGGTTCATGCCCAGCATGTACAGGTTAATCTGGCACATGAGTAGCTTGGTATTTTGTTGCCCAGAAATGTCATTGTGCTGGCAGAAATGTAGGGAGCTGTTAACATATAACTGATAATTTCACCTAAACATATCTAGATAAGTATAAGAAGCTGTCAGTGTACTATCTCAGCAGTAGTTTGTCTAAGCAATTCACAAAATATGTAGCAGTAACATCTGCATCCCGGAATGTTTGCATGTCAGATACAGCCCATGTATATAAAGATCTAGCAAAACCCATTTCACGATCTAAGGACAATTGTGTAGTGCAATAATACATGTAGGGGACATATAACTGCAGTCAATAGGAATGTAGTGTAAACTAGAAGGATATATAAGTTGTTAATGGAGCTATCATTTTCCACCCTACTGTATGTGCATAAAAAATGCAATTCCACACATCAATGGGTATGTCTAATCTCAAAACATTTGTTGGGACATATGTCCTATTGGTTTATAAATATCTGCATTTATTTCGATGCATGTGCCCTGCTCATATACCACAACATTGGTGGCCTGTTGCCATCAATTAAACCTGCATGCTGTTGTAATGTTCACTGTTGATCCATATATGCATGTGTCATGCTTGCTGTTCAACTGTTGGAACTCTGGTGTGTTGGGTTAATGGGAATACTTCTGCATGCTCTTATAATTAATTGGGAATGCTGTTGACTGTTACTAACCCATATTTTCATTAAATCCTCCTAAACATAGAATGTATGGGAAGGCCGGTCCCAGCGGACCCACCTGTCCCACCTCAGCTGGCGATGGCACCTGGCACCAGCAGGTCCGGTGGCCAGCCTGGGACCTCCTCCTCCTTTGGCCCTGTGCCACCTTCAGGTGGAAGCACTGCAGGGGATGGGGCTCATCCCCCGTGCAAGCGTGGGCAGAGGAGGGCCACCTATCACCCTCTGAATGGTCCGGGCTGTGGTGCGTAGGGAGATTGAGCGTTCTGTCGCTGATCCTCTATGTCAGCTTGAGGCACAAGTGGCGCGACTCACATGTGAGTCTGCCCCTCCTACACAGCCCCCAGTGCAGCCACCCTCTCGGCTGTGAGGGTGCAGTGGTGACTGCCCATGGGTGGGTATCTCAGTTCCACTGTAGCCATCTGTGGGCTCATGGGCTTGCGATTTCCAAACATCCTTCCCCGTCAATGGTGTTCACCCACCACATGTGTCATATTCCGCCCCTGTATGCATCTTGTTTGTCTTATCTGTTAACCTCCCCAACCTACCTCTACAAATATACCAACTTCCCCTACCCCACATTCCATTCTCACCTGAAAAAAAAGAAAAAAGGGCAATCTGCTCCCAAAAAAAAATTATGCCCCATACATAGCTGCCCATTTTGCACACATGTCTGCTGGACATATAAACTGATATTTAATTGGCAGTACAACATACTTTGTTGTCCACACCCTCTCACAGGGGCTGAAGGTTTCATATTTCCCTCCAAATTTACTGCATATGCACAGCTGTTGCTGTTAAAGAAATGGGCAGCTATGGGCCTTCCCTACACCCGTCTTGCACATCCCGAGTTGTTTTCCCTACTGTCTTCCCCTCTTTGTGCCCCGTTTTCACCACTTTCCTATCTCCCCATTTTCTTTTCTTTCAAAGAAATGAGCGCGGGGTTAGCTTGATTAAACACTTCTAAGCAGTAATGAGCGGGTTTGCGCGAGCGTGCACCTGTGTGTGCTTGTATGTTCTTAGTTAAGCATTGCGCAAACCCGCTTACAACTGCTTAAAAGTGCCTTAGTCACTCTGTATGTCAGGGCCCTTGTTCTGCTCAGCAGCAAAATAAAACACTTTGTCAGCCTCGAACCCCGGACCTTGTACACACTAGACTGCATGAAGTACCACTAAGCCATGGTAAACATACAACAAATTGGTGCAGAAATAAATATATCATGCATCAGAATGAGTGAATGTAAAGGACAAATAGGAATGCCATAACACAAATCCTGTTCTGTGGATCTTTACCAGCAGTTCTTGTGGAATTGCATTACATGACTGTGAAAAGAGAACCAGCCATTCTAGTAGGAAATAATGTTACAGCAGCACTTTACAACCCCCACACACTATCATAGCAGGACAAACACTAGCATATCTGATTAGGGCAGAGGCCATACTTCCCAACTGTGACTAATTTTCAGGCATGTCCCTGATATTGAGACAGGCTTTAGCTGTGTCCCTGTGAAACCCTCTGAAAGGTACTGATGTTAGGCAGAAAGATGGGGAATTACACTTAATGAATAATGACAATAAGTAAGAGTTAGACACAGCTTGTACTTCAGGAAATGTGTATTAATCCATATGCTCTGGCTCTCTCAAAGTCTCAACTTAATGTCTCTAATATTGTAAAGGTGTACTTCACTTCTACCAACTTTTCCCTGAGTCTGTTCAAATATGTACCTGAGTGTTTGAGAGGCCTGGTAGAGGCAGAAACACACAGGCATATCAGCTATTCTGCTGTTGCATACTGTACAAATAGCTTTGGAAGGAGTTCCAGAAGCATACCCTTATGTAGGAGTACAACACTGAAATACCAAGGGATGTAGCCATGTACTGGTAGCAACCAACTGTGACAATGCCATTGTTCCAGTGGTGAAAATACCGGTGTGGTGCACAAACAAAGAATAACAGGCTAACCTCTGGCTACCATCTGGATAGGTACACAGTTGGGAGCTATGCAGACAGACTACTTGTCTTGGTAAACTAACAGGTACACAGCAACCCTTTAAGTCCAGCCAGATAAAGTTCACACATTAATACATAATGCTGTCTGTCCTTCTGCACCCCTACCCAAACCCTACCCAAATGTACAATATACCTGTGTGTTTAGGGTCCACCAAGGATGTAGGTAGGCATACTCAGTACTGAAATTTGTCCAGTTTCCTTGAGCAGCCTGTGCTAATGTCAACACAAAAAAAGCACAATCTGTTCAAAAGTGAGTAAATTAATATTCACAGTATAGCAGTTCATAAACAGTTCATGTGCCAAATGAATACATTTCTATAATTACTTTTGTATGGCAGTTAATTGTATAAGTAGAAAATAAACTACATACTCCCATGTATCTTGTGTTAGCATTTGTAGGGGTGAGTACGATACTACACTGACAACTGTGTAGTGGAAGTGGCAACATTCAGGTCTGAGTACAACATTTAAATCACTGGCTACATCCCTAACTTCAGATATAAGAACTATACCAACCTTCTGACTTACACAACGGTGTCCACAGCAAACAAGCATGGGCCCCACTTTGGAAAACTGAAAGGGCTATGCCTACCTGACATAGCAGTTTATAGCATTGGGTTGCTATGACAGTGAGTACTGCAATTACCACACAGCAGGCTGCATGCAATTACCAAATAGTGGCCACCAATTGGTGCAGAGGCCATCACATGCACATGTGCAGATACATATAAAAGCAGGCTGTACTTGCTGGCCACACATGCAATCATCCCATTGCAGATGCTGAGAGAGAGACAGAGACAGAGACACACACTCCCACCCACACCAGGGAAAACAAAAAGCCAAAGACACACCAAATTGAAAACTACAAGCACATACAAAGGAAAGGTATGTAACAGATAGGTATTTACTGGCATGTAGTAGATGTATTTGAAGACTACTCTACATACTTTGAAACATCAATATGTGGCAGCAGTATGTATCTATGCACAGATGCCCTGCATAACTACTGCCATAGACAAATCAGTGTGTAGCTGTGTGCAGTGGGACATAACTATGATATATGTAGCTCAGCATTAAATGTCAAACATCTGAACCATGTTATCTGTGTTCTATATAGTAGTGTGGACAATGGCTGTTTGGGGGAGTAACGCATACAGCTATATAACCATGGATGTTACAGAGTAACACATGCATGATAGTCATATCAACGTGTAGCTTAGCTGGCTGTACCAGGCTAGTATGCTAATCTAGCATTTGCAGCTATGTATACGCCCTCTAATATTACTGTGTGCTCACACATGACACCTGTTCATGTTGCAGCAAGGCCCAACAGGTCAGCCGTAAGGTCCAGGGACTTACAACAGTGTGGACCTTGTGTGTGTATGGCACACACATATGAATATATCTCTCCGTATGTGTGTATGGCACACACATACGGAGAGGTATATCTGTGTCACATATATTAGCATCTCTACATGTGCATAGAGCAAGGGACATACTGCAACTGTTTCTGAAGGGAGGTCATATATATGTTGGCGAAGGTTGTTATGTGCATATATGTATGTAGGTAGTAGTGTGTGGCACACAAGACAGCATACAGTGCTGGTATATGACATGTGGTGGTTAAACACTGTGGGTGTGATTTGTTAGGTTTGCAGTGTTGCAGTCAGTGAGGCCTGCTAAAGCCACATGGGCTGAAAACACCTTCAATGCATTTGGCACAAGACTGTGCAATATCATTACATAACTGTATACCTCACATACTTCGCATAATTGATATTCCTACCATGAAAGGTGTACCATATATGTGCCTATATGTATATATGTATATCTATACGTACACCAATGGATGTTTATATGTATGTGTGTATAGATATACATATATATATATATATATATATATATATATAGAGAGAGAGAGAGTCATATTTACTGCGACAAATGCCTGGTGACAAAGCCATGGCCTCAAGCTCAATGTCGGAAATTCATTGGCATCCCTTTTGCTAAAAACTCTGTACCCATGAAATACCACATAGGTGGTAGTCGACTTAACACCAAAAGTGTGATAAGAGACCATGGGACACAGGTGGACAGTAGTCTCCCCCTTGATAATCACAGGGCCACATTAGTCATGTAATCTGTCTACATGGCACACATCACAAAAGCTGTGTCATCCAGGGAAAAAGAGGTCAGTGTTCCCCTCTACTCATCACTCACAAAACCCATTATAGAGTACAATGCCCCTTTTGGTATGCACCTCACAAGACATCTACAGCAACTGGAAAGACCACAGACATACCTCACAAAGAGTAATACTGTCCACAAACAGATGCCCTATGCAGACCATCTCACAAAACCACAGCTAGACTGTGTTGCATACCGGCAACCCAGAGGTGACCTCTGCCTAACAAACAAAGCTATGTCAAACCCAGAGCTGTTGGACATGCTCCACATAAATAGATCACAATCCCTATGAGCTACACGCTCTAGGGACATAAACCTTGTCACCTCAATAAACAGAACATGCTGGAGGGATAGATTCCAATCTCAGAGACATTCCATAGTCTGGAACAAACTACCTATCAATAGCAAACAAAGCTCCTCAGTAGCACTCATCATGAATAGTCTTGATGACTGGATGGGAGATAGGAAATACACCCCGGGAATCACCTCTGTGGCTCTGCTTGACAGGGACACATGAAATTAAATTACTTGTGTGTCAAAGTCCAGGGTACCATCTGGCTAGGCTTCTATAGGCCCTAGGGCCAATAGCCTATTACCTATCAATGAGCCAATACACTCTCACATGCACTTGTTGCAATAATTGCTATGTGAGGTTGACTGAGTGTGATGGTGAATGTGTTGGTGAATGTGTCACAGTTGTGAATATGTGGGATACCTTAGTGGGAAGCTGTTTCTGTCATGGTATTATGTGTCCTAGCTCTAATCTCAGCAGAAGATGTGTATGCTATTGCTAGCCAGAAAAAGCAGTATGGCATACGGTCTGACGTAGTTCCTTTGTGTTAACTGGGGTGTGTCATTGGAGGATAAAGCAGTACATGTATGCTCATTGATTGGTACTGCTGGAAAATCAAACCCCTGTATGAACTGTAGCATCATCTGAAGCTGTAGGCCTAAACAGCACAGTATGGTGTATTTCCACATTGCTTGGAAACACTGTTTTGTGTGTTCTTTGTAGTCCTCACAGATTACATACCTCAGGCATAAGGGTTTGTAAGTACTGACACACAGTACTGTATGATACACACGTAAAGCTCAGCTGGGATGCCATACCTCTGTGTCCTGTATGTCTGTCTGATGTGTGTCTGATGTGTGTGTGTGTGTGTGTGTGTGTGTGTGTGTGTGTGTGTGTGTGTGTGTGGGTGTGTGTGTGTGTGTGTATGCCTGTAACATGCCCTCGGTCATATGTGTGTTACAGGATATAAGTGCGTAACTAGCAACATGTATAGTCCAGTACAGCAGTATGCCACCTATATTCACGAATGTGCACATATTGTAGGCAGGGGTTTTCCATCAACAACTAGTGTGGTATACTGGTAATACTGTAACTGGACTTTATAATCTTTGCAATGGATAGCATATTTCGTTATGCATTAGCTTGATATATACCACCTGGGGCTAGGTGGTGCATTGTGTCACATACAGTGTGCCATGTACTGTTGCATAGTCTTACATAGTGGTTTCTCTTTGTTGCTGTGCAGAAAATGTTTTAATATATAGAGCGTGTCAGGCACTGTCAGGCAGTTGTGGGTTGAACACTGATATGTGGTATTGAAAGTGTGTATCCTCTGATAGACAATAGTTTGCTATTTATGGCAGTTCAGTGATATCTGTACTGTAGAATGTTAAGTGCGCCACATGACTTTCTCACACATATTGTTTCATTGTCTTCCAGGGTCATGGCCCACCATCGCAATCCTGCCTGTAGTCGTGCAGAGGATGAGATATTAACCACCTGTCTCATCCAACACTACACCCTGCTATTTTCAAGAACCAGCCAGGACCAGCATGAGCAGACTGCACTGTGGCAAGATGTTGTCCGTAGTATAAATGACATAGGCATGCATAACCGGACATATGAGCAGGTACAACATCACTGCAATGATTTACTTAGACATGTCCAGCAGTGTGCGTCTGATGTCCGTAGGCAACAGCTTGCCACAGGTGGTGGGGTTGCCACCCACCCCCCCACCAGAGTGGAGGAGCTGATCCTGAGCCTGGGGGCTCCCGGCCAACAACAACAACAGCACACATGTATCATCATGGAGGCCGGAGCCCCCCAGCAAGTTCACATGGAGCGTGTAGGCAAGATGGCATATCTGTAGACTACTGTTACCTCTGTTGTTAGATTATGCATATGTGAGATGTGTACTGTGTAGTTAGATGATGTGGAGCCTGGTGTTGTTCAATACTGATAATTTGGAACATGATGTGTAGGCCTGTGACTGTCAACCATTGTGCTACTGTAAGATTGCAAACCCACAGTAGCAATGCTACAGTTGTTGCCACTGACAAACTGTTTCATATCCTTGTAGGTCCCTCTGGTGTGACAGCAAGGCAGCAGACCCATGCTGGTGAGTGTGTTCTACATTTAATATTGCAAATAAAATGTGCATGTCATAGGTGAGGTGTAGGCCATGTACACATGTAACACACCTACGCATAATGCATGCTGTGCATGTTTGCTGTGAGACTATGCACATCTCAGTAGCGTGAGTGGCTGCCTCAAACACATGCAATACACAGAGCATCCCAAACAATTGTGGCTACACTATAGTGGACACTGGATAGGCAGTTGATACACATACACACGACATACACAACTCCGTCATACGCAGTACATGTTAATATGCTACACATGGGGTATTCAGACACACGCTTTAAGGTCACACTCCAGTATCCCAAATGTCATCCACACAGCACACATAATATACCTGAGGGGTAGAGGCCTATCATGGGGCAGTGCAACACTCTTCAACACACAACACATTCATGTTAGGCAATGCTCCCTATTGGGCACCTTACAAACCCATGTAACAACTGGCTGTGTAATGGTGAATGTAGCCATGGTATTGCGGTTCAGGTACAGCATGATAGGTGCCAGTCTGGCACACATAAGTAGCCTTGAGTGACCACATGATGCTGCATGATGATGGCTCATGGTACAACACGTCATCCAGTTACAGTAACCACAATACTACACATAGCATTCATTGCTATACACCTCAATGTTGTGTTTGTGCAAACATATGCACCTATACACAATATGCATAGCAATCACCATTTGCACAAAGTGACACATATATGTCTTGTAATGCTATTGAGTGTATAGGTCACATGACACACATTGTGTATGTGTGATGTTTAATGTTGCAGTTGTGTTGTAGCATGCCATGTCATGGCTGGCACTGGCATGTCCACAATATGTTCTACACTCACCATAACTACTGTACAATGGCTATGTTGAGCAATGGTATTCCATCAGGTATACACGCACCACTCATCATGTGTGTATACATAGCATGCATGAGCTAAACCTGTGTCCACAATAATCTGCTAAAGACACAGACGCTCTAATCAGTAATGGATATCTATGTGAAACACAGATAAACATCCAGCCATGATATGTATACTTGTGAGTGATGGTGCACAGCACATTGAAGAACTTGTAATACTTGCACAGAAATGTTGTGTCCATGTACACATTGCGTTCCAGGGTGAGGCCAATCACTGAACAACAGCACACATGCATCAAAGCCATGTATACTGTTATTAGCAAGGACTGTCTACACTCGCACTGCATGCTGTTGAGCAACACACGTCCTGCATGCTGACATGTGTGATATGACTGTTTGTCTTGTGATACTGTACCCCACCATCAAACACTATTGGGTATGTTCTGGATTGCTAGTGGTGTGTGTGTGTGTGTGTGTGTGTGTGTGTGTATGTGTGTGTGTGTGTCTCTGCTTTAGTGAGGAGTGTAGTTGTGGGCATGTGTGCATGTGTGCATGTGTTCTTGTGTGCATGTGTTCTTGTGTGCATGTGTGCATGTGTTCATGTGTGCATGTGTTCATGTGTGCATGTGCTCATGTGTGCATTTATTCATGTGTTCTGACATCATGTACAGGTCGTAAAGTGTGTTTCCTGTCTTCCTCTCACAGGTGCTGAGGTTGGGCTAGTTTACTGTAGCAGGAAACCTGATGTCACTGACACTAATAGTGATAATGAGGATATGTTTGTTGAGGCACAGGCATGTTTGCCAGGGTCTATCGTTGGGCCACCAATCAACAGTACACAGCTGTCCACCCCATCCATGCACACAGTCATACTGCCAATACAGCCCTCATCACCAGTACCCTTAGCTGAGGGACAGTCTACAGTCGGCAATGGCCAAGACAGTGTGGTACCTATGGCACATGCATCCAGACACAGCAGCCATACCCAGAGATCTGGAATGGTACCATATAGGCAGATGTCCAGGGGTTCTCGTCAGAGCACTGCTGGTCATCATGCCCGTGGCAGATGTGCCACAGGTCTTACAACCTCATGCGCATGTTCCAGGCTGTCATGGAGGCACAGGCACATATGGAACGGTACACCAGACAGGGACTAAGGGCACAGAGGGCACATAACACTGCTTTAAATGACAGTATCCGTGACCTAGCAGGTGCCATCTATAATTACACTGAGGTCATGGATAGACGTTGGGGTGAGACATTGGATGTCCTCCGCAATGTCATGCCCATGTGTCAGGACAGTGCGGGATGGGTGAGATGTCGACGTGGTCGTATGCCAGCAACATCAGCAGCTGGCAGTCACCGGGGACATCCCTCAAGTCACAGCCACTCCCATAGTGCCAGTACTAGCCCCAGCAATGTTGGGGGTGGGCTGCTTTTAGACCGTCCTAGAAGACCACGTGCATGTGGCTCTGGACAGTCCCAGCAGGGACCTGGGTCCAGTGTACATATGTCTACCTCTGAGGATAGTACTCAGTCTGGCTCAGTACCTGATACTGTCAGTAGCACCCCTGCCAGGCACAGGTACCGTATCCATGGCTGGAGATGGTTATCTGTAAAGCCTAGTAGGTACAGTCTGTGGCTGTCCCACAAATCCCCGTATATGGCAGCCACATGGTGGAACTGTGTGCATGCAGACACACACACATAAACCAGACACCTAAGGCTAACACACACCCGCACACATTACATCAACATTGGCCCATACACCAGTACTCTTGGCCCTCACACACACACACACACACACACACACACACACACACACACACACACAGATACATGTCAATTGTATGGCTCGATGTAGGCTTCTGGCAAACCAACAACACACCCTGTGCATATGATGAAACCTGTGCCACCTCCTGTCATCTGTAACATTGATGCAGGAGCAGGCTAACATAGTCTGATGCACAGGGTGACTTTATGGCAGTATAGCAATGTTAGCATGTTGTCAGCAGTAAAGTGTAATGTTATCCTTGAAGGTGTAGCTGAGCAGGCATGATGCATTAAAGCTATGATTATCAATGTAGTATTGTTTACACCAGTGTTAATCCCAATAGTGTATTGTCCACCCACGTACCACTTGGCTGATGTGTGTAGTTTTGGCAGTATGTGTTAGAGAGTGGACAGTACGTGTGGGATGTGTGCAGCACAGGTTTGTAGGTGTACATTTGTGAACATGGTAGAGGTGCACTGTCTGCATGTACGTGCATAGTGGGCACATGGACAGGGTGACATGTCTGGTATTACACAGTGTCAACACTCCATAGTTTCTATTGGTGGCCAGTATGCATTGTACTACACACATTTTGGAACTTGGGTACATATGTGTGTATGACATGGTTTGACACTGTGCTGTGGGTGATACTGTTAGTATCTGTCATTGCATTCTGGTAGTATACATAACCTCTACAGCCTGACCATAAACAATCGTTAGATGATGTCTTGACAACTGACACACAGATGTAGGACACACAGTTACATTTGTACCTTCAGGAACTATACTATACCAGTAACCAGTGGTGTTCACCTGCACCCATTCCTGGGACCACTCCTGATTGCCATATAGCTCACTTAGGTACAAGCAAACACAGTAGGGATATGTCCGTCCATGTCTGGGAATGCATACTGTGGCCTATAATGCATTCTCTAGATGACACACACATCCTCCACAAGAGTACCATATAGACAGATACCTGTTGTCAAACCCATGCTGTAAAGCTATAAGCCAACTAAAGCATGGTAATCCACCTTTACAGAACATAATATCCCTACAGTACCACAGAGGTAGTAGCCCCCAACATGTTGACAGGTACCGATGTGTACATACAGCTAAGTGTTTCATCATCTCTCCTTTGGTAATCACATTTCCAAAGGTATTTTGAAATCCCTCAGTGAATCACATAAGCAATAAGGGGTTTGCATGCATATCCACAAAGGTTGTTGTACACCTATAATGAATAGCCATCATTGACAGACTTTGCTGCATTTTAACTGGTCTGAAATATACCTCAGGCATGAACCCTCACACACTATTCAATAGAAACCGTAATGAGTGTGCGTGACACGGATGACCTAGGCCAGGGATCACTGCAGTGGCTGGGATTGTCACAAGCATACAGATGTGAACTAAGGTCTGGAAAGCAGCAGCACACTCTGGCAAAGATAACAGATGTGTTCATGGAGAAAGCAGGGTTCCCACCTCTGAAATAATTGAGGTCACATGTACGTATATGTATTTGCCACACAGCTACCTGATGTGCAATGCACATACTGTTGTCATTGTGATATGTCATACAGTAGTAAAAGTGAAACCCATAACACAGTGACCAACTGTGTCACACACATAGAGCACACACACACTCACCAAGTGCAGGATTCAAACCGCTACCTAACTAATTTATGATACTAGAGCAGTATGCATTTACATGACCCACTATACACATTACTGGGAGCTTTCTTTTCCACAGGTATATTTGTAGGATGGTGACATCATCAGACTTGACAAAGATAAGTATACCACTTTTAAGGTGTTGTAATTGTCTCCAAAAAGGTTGCTCCTCTACAAGGAGACACACACACACACACACACACACACACACACACACACACACACACACACACACACACACTGTCATACAGTTGTCAAGTGCAGGATTCAACCCCCTACCTAATTAGCTTATGAAACTAGAGCAGTATGCATTTACATGACATGCTATACACATTACTGGGAGTTCTCCTTTCCACAGGTATATTTGTAGGATCGTGACATCATCAGACTTGACAAAGATGGGTATACCACATTTAAGGTGTTGTAGTTTTCTCCAAAAAGGTTGCTCCTCTACAAGGAGATACATACACACACACACACACACACACACACACACACACACACACACACACACACACACACACACACTCATACAGTTGTCAAGTGCAGGATTCAAACCCCTACCTAACTGCTTAATGATACTAGAGCAGTACGCATTTACATGACGCACTATACACATTACTGGGAGTTCTCCTTTCCACAGGTATATTTATAGGATGGTGACGTCATCAGACTTGACAAAGATGGGTATACCACATTTAAGGTGTTGTAGTTGTCTCCAAAAAGGTTGCTCCTCTACAAGGAAATACACACACACACACACACACACACACACTCTCAGACAGTTGTCAAGTGCAGGATTCAAACCCCTACCTAACTACTTAATGATACTAGAGCAGTACGCATTTACACAATGCACTATACACATTACTGGGAGTTCTCCTTTCCACAGGTATATTTGTAGGATGGTGACATCATCAGACTAGACAAAGTGGGTTACATTAGGTGACATTAGGTGGACTACATAGAAGGTATCTGTAGACACTTTGGCAATGTGATCATCAAAGGAGAGTTTACTATCTACCTGGGTCCCCAGGGCCATAATTACATTCTCCGTACATACTGGATTATCACCTATGTGGTAATTTGTGTGCATTTTGTTTTATCCAAAGGGGATGACTATGCATTGTTTGGCATTCTGCTTGAGGGCATTGTTTTGACACCAGGTATCTGTCTCTGTAAAACCCTTCTGTAGGATGTCTGTGTCAGCCATGGAGTTGTTATGGACCACAGTTATCAGTCATCTGCAAACTTGTTCAGCCATACTCCTCCTGTGCTTGCCTGTACCTCTGAGCAGTATCTACTGAACAGGTGGGGTCCCAGGACCAAGACCTGTGGGATGCCATTTGTGACTGGTTTAGAGTCGGACATGGCACCTGCAACTCTGAACATGTGTGTTTGATCTGTGAGCCAGTTGGCCACCCATCCTGTGACATAGCTGTTAACATTCAAACTGGTAAGCTTGTCCGTGATGCCAGAGTGGGGAATGGTGTTGAAAGACCTTAGTGAGGTCCAGGTGGACTGTGTGGACTACTTTCACCTCCATCTGTGTCCTTGGTAACTGTTTCAAATGAGTCAACTAAGTTTAGGAGACAGGATCTACCTTTAACAAAGCCAAGTTGGGTAGAGTCCAGTGTCTGGAGGTCCCCATTGTCTCTGTTTATGGGTTCCATGATAATTTGCTCCATAGCTTTGCAGACCAGGCTGAGTAGGCCTATAGGGCAATGGTTTCTTGGTTCTGTTGTGGCATCCCCTTTGTGGAGCTAGATGACTGTTGCTGTATGCCATTCATTGGGTACATAGCCTGTGTTAAGGCTGAGTCTGGACAGTGAATGTAGATGAGGGTGTAGTTCCTTTTGGGGCTGGTGTAAGTCGCAGCCTGGGACAACATCCAGTCCCATTGATGCTGTGTTCTTAGCTTTGGAGAGGGCTGTTTTTACCTGCATGTCCATGAAGTTTGGTGATCTGCATTCTTCTGGGATGGACACAGGCCCTTTTGGGGGTGATGTGGGTGGGAGTTTGCACTGAACTTTCCCCCAGGATGTGGGCAATGTAAGTTGGTTCAGTGTATCTTTTTTCCATTTTGCAGTAGCTGACAGCATTTTTGAGAGTTGCCACCTAAATGTTTGGTATAGCTAACAAAGGCTTTGTGGCTGTTATTCTTACATTCCTTGGCAATTTGTCTTTAGAAACTGTCCTTGGATTATTTTATGAGTGATCATTGTTTCTTCCTAATAATGATCAGTGATGCCTTTCCTTATGTGAAGTTTGCTCTATCATGTGTTCGTTCCCTCCTTCTGTTGTGTAGCTTATTTATGTGCGACAACCACCAGATTGGTTTCTTATTTTTGGAGGAGTGCATCATGATTTTATTTGGCATGACTCGATCCATGCATCCCTGTAGATGCTCATAGAATGCACTTGTAAATGATTCTGCAGATTGTATAGCATTATCCTATAGCAAGGGTGCTTTTGAACTTTCCACTTTGGTCTTGAGAAGTGTGCTGTTTGCTTTAGAAACTTTCTTCACAGTGGTTTCCTTGACTGTGGGGTACGTGATGTGGATGTCCAGTGTGATTACTTTATGATCTGATATTACCAGTGAGGGGTTTATCTCTGTTGTGGATCACTGGTACCCTATGTTGGTGATGATCAGGTCCAGTATGTTGTCACCTCTAGTGGGCATGGTAACCAGCTGTTCCAGAGCGTTTGAGTTTTTAAACTCTGGAAAGCATTGGGCAAAGGAAGTTGTACATGACTAATTCTCCCAGTCAGTGTTTTGGTAGTTGTAATCTCTTCATATAATGGTGTATGGTAGGACCTTTATATTTCCCATTGTTCTCAGGAATACTGAGTGAGGTTCCTGAGACAATGTAGGTGATCTGTAGCAGGCTACAATCTGATAAGCAGCTTTACCCAATGTTAGTTGCACTTGCATGGTCTCCAAGACCTCATGCTGTGCCACTAACCTGAAGGTGTGGGTATCCATAAGGTAAATGGATACACCACTTCCTTTTGTATTTCACTCTGGGTTTTGGGGCTGAAGATCAGAGGGATTGTGAGTGTTTTACGTGGAGCATGTCCAACAGCTCTGTGTCTGACATAACTTTGTATGTTAGGCAGAGATCACCTCTGAGTAGGCAATATGCGAGAGAGTACAGCTGTAGCATTTTGAGACAGTCTATATATGGCATGTATTTCAGGCCGCTAATGCTATTTGTGAGGTATTTCTGCAGGCTTTCCAGTTGTTGTAGATGTCTTGTGAGGTACATAGCAAAAGGGGCGTTGAACTCTATTATGGATCTAGTGAGTGATGAGTAGAGGGGAACAATGTCCTCTTCTATTCCGCATGAGACACCTTTTGTGATGAGGTGTGCCACATAGACGGATTTCAGGACTACTGTGGGGATGTGATTATCCACTGTCCACCTGTGACCCAAGGTCTCTTATTACACTTTCAGTGTTAAGTATACTACCACCTATGTTGTAGTTCATGGCTACAGAGTTTTTACCAAAGGGGATGACAATGCACTTTTTGGCATTGAACTTGAGGCCATGGCTTTGACACCAGGCATCTGTCTCAGAGAGGCCCTTTTGTAGGATGTCCACATCTTCAGTAGTTTTGATTATGGCTCCTAGTTTGCAGCCATCTGGAAACTTCATTAGCCACAGACCTTCCATGTTAAAGTTTACTTCAGGGAAGTAGATACCAGAAAGGACAGGATCCAGGAATGAACCCTGTGGTACTGCACTTGTCTCTGGTCTAATGTTGTACTTGGAGTCTGCTACTTTCACTGTGTGTGTTCTGTCGGTTAGCCAGTTGGCATCCCATCTTGTGACATAGCAATTTATACCTAGTTTAGTGGGTTTATCTATAATTCCAGAGTGGGGGATGGTGTTGAAAGCTGTGGCAAGATCTACATATGCTGTGTGAACCACCTTACCCTTGTCTACAGTTCTGGTGACTGCTTCAATGACGTCTATCAGGTTTAGGAGACATGATCTTCCTTTTACAAACACAACATGGTTGTCGTCCAGAGTTTGGAGATTACCAATGTCTTTTTTTATAAGTTATATGATGATACATTCCATGGCGTTGCAGAGCAGGCTCATCAGGCTGATGGGCCGCTAGTTCCTGGGGTCCATGGTGGCTCCCCCCTTGTGTAGTGGGATAACCATCACTGTGCGCCATTCAGCAGGCACAAAGCCTGAGGTGAGGCTATGGCTGAACATGGTACGTAGGTGTGGTGCCTGTTCATTCTGTAGTTTGTGTAGAACACAGCCTGGGATGTTATCTGGTCCCATGGATGCTGTGTTCATGTCTTTGGAGTTTTTTTTACCTGTGCAGCTGTGATGACAGCAACTTTGCAGTCTTCTGTTATAGAGATGTGCTCTTTCATGGGTGAGAGGGGGGTAAAGTTAGCACTGATCCTATCTGCCAGGATGTTGGCAATATCAGTTGGGTCTGTAAATTTAGTGCCATTGTGCTGTAACTCAGAGCAGATCTGAGTGTTGCCATTGAGATTTTTGACATAGCTATAGAATGCTTTGTGGTTGTCTTTAGAATCAGTGTCAATTTTGTTTTCATAACTAGCTTTGGAGGGTTTTATCATGGATCACAGCTTCTTACTGATGTGGACCATGGAGCTCCTCCCCTCATGGGATTTTACCCTCTTTTGCAACAGTATTTTCCTTCTGTTGTGCAGTTTGTTTATGGCAGTAGAACACCAGATTGGATTCCTTTTCTTGGAAGTTAGCTTCTTGGTTCTGTTTGGGATAGCATGATGCCTGCAGTCATGTAAGTGCTTATGAAGTGTAATTGTGAAGAATTCAGTAGTCGTAACTATATTGTCCATCTGCATGGGTGTCCTGCAGTTCACCACTTCTGTCTTAAGAAGCATAAAGTTGTCTTTGGAGACATTTTTTAACATGGTTTCCTTAATGGGGGTGTGGGTCCAGAATGTGGATATGTAGGGTAATTAGCTTATGGTCAGATGGGACCAATGAGGTGCTGACATCAGGTGTGGAACACCGGTCACGCAAGACAAACCAAACCCCATAACCAACACAAATAACCACTAAGTGAGCTAAATGCTACTCATTGCCAGAAGTCTCAGCCTTCAGATGCACACACTCGAGGCACTTCTCGTTATGGAGAATATTGATATCTGTGCAGTATCGGTAACCTAGTTCAAGGCTCCAGACAGCACATCAGCACTACCAGGATACTACTCATTCCATACCTTCCAGCATCAGAACCTGAATCATAGCACATAGGGTGAGGATGTATCCATATTCATCAAGGATACCTACACCTCTCTCTACATGCTCTGTACAGGATATGTACCCATAGAATGTTGCACAGCAACATTCTTCACACTCCACAGGGGTGGGTCCACAAAAACCCCTTGACATTCATGCTCTATGAGCCTGACAAGTGTGTTCTGCAAGGCATTGGAGCCAATCATAATGGAAGTCAACAATACAGAGATTGGGAACCTTCACACAATTGAGCACACACAGTTTGGCTTCGTCAAATGCAGACCACACCTCCTGAACTGGGAGGATTTTTTGACAGTTACCCAGGCTACGGATGATTGAAATGAGCTCCACGCAGCCTACCTATACTTCGCTAAGGTCTTTGACACCATTCCCCAGTCAGGTATCATAGATGAACTCACCAACCTGGCCATGAATCCATACATCACAAGATGGATTGCAAACTGGCTCACAGATAGATCCCACACATTATGAGTTACTGGCTACATATCAGACTCTACACCGGTAACGACTGGTGTCCCCCAGGGTTCAGTCCTGGGGTCCCTCCTGTTTGGCATAGACTTCTCAAATGTATATGCCAACACAGGAGAGTTGTGGTTGACTAAGTTTCCTGGGAACTGTAAAGTGTTTGCCATAATAGATTCCCTGGAAGACAGACATATTCTCCAGAAGGGACTCTATGAGACAGATGTGTGGTGTCAGAATCATGTCCTCAAGCTCATTGTGGAGGAATGCATAGTGATCCTCTTAGTTGAAAACAAAATACCCACAAACTACCACATGGGTGTTACCCCTTTAAAAATGAAAAAGGTGATAAGGGATCTGGGGACACAAGTAGATAGTCATCTTTCCTTTGACAACCATGTTGCCAAAGTGATTGGGAGATCCTATGTGGCCCACCTAATAAACAAAGGGTTTGCATCAGGATCCAAAGAGGTAGTGTTGGCACTCTCCTCTTACATCATCAGACCCATACTTGAGTACAGTGCACCATTTTGGATGTACTCGACTTAGCATATCCAGCAGCTGTAGAGACCACATAGGTACCTCACCAAGAGGATTACTGGCCTCAAACAGTTGTGTTATGTAACACAACTGGTAAAACTAAATCTGTTCTTCATTGCGTACCGCCTACTCAGAGGCACACTCTGCCTAACATACAGATCCATGTCCAACACATAACTGTTGAACATGTTCCATCTACACATAACATTGAGTCACCCTACACATTCCAGGGATATGAACCTCATCTCAATGATGAATACAATATGCTGGTGGGATAGAGTACCATCCCAGACACTTGCCTTACTGTGGAACAGAGTCCCATTGTACATCAGACAGAACCCCTCACTGACACTCTTCAATTGGAACCTTGATGAATGGATGGGGAACAGACAGTTCATGCCAGGCATCACATCAGCAACCCCACTAGAAAGGGGCTTAGGGTATGAACTATTAGAACTAGGCCTTGGGAGACTACCCAATGGTGTGGTGAAAGCTGCACAACTTGCGCAGGCAGATATATACCTTCGTGGAGATAGTCTACTACATACCTATGGACTTATGTGACAGGTACATGACTACAGATAGTAGATGTGTACTTCATTGTACAGTCATGTTGTACAGCAGGCACATGGACCACATACACTGTAATGCTTACAGATACCGGTGGCTGTTATGTACAGTGGGAGAGATGTGCACCTCATGTCTTTCGTGCCATTGGGATGTGTGCTGGGTGGGACAGTCCTGGAAGGCTCCCTGTCATGGTCACCCTCTTACACACATCTCTGCCCATCCATCTTTGGCTTATTATACTGTGTTCCTCCTACATATATATATATATATATATATATATATATATATATATATATATATATATATATATATATATATATATATAGGTACATAGGTAGGTGATAGGCTATCTGCATGAAGGCATATATTAGTATGGCCAGAGTGTGCAGCTATCACCTCCCATGGAGTTAGTTCCCTAGGCCTCTGTGTAGTAGAGCTGATGAAGTGATCCATGGTGTGACAGTTCAGTTTCACATACACTCATCAAGGCTCCTTTGGAAGAGTGTCAGTAAGGGTCTCGGCTTAATGTCAGTTGGGAGCCTGTTCCAAAGCAAGGGAAGTCTGTGAGAGTTAGTCATGTATCCCTCCAACATGTTCTATTTAATGTTGTGATGATGATATCCCTAGAGCATGTGGTACAGTGAGCTTGTGTTTACTTCAGATAGCGCATGTACATCAGTTCTGCATTGGACATGGACTTGTCTGTTGGGCAGAGATCTCCTGAGTAGACAGTATGCAACAGAGTACAGATTGAGTTAATTTCAGTCTGGTTGCATGGAGCAACTGTTTTAGGCCAGTAATCCTCTTGTTGAGGTACTTCAGTGGTCTTTCCAGCTGCTGAAGGTGCCTAGTCAGATTTATTGCAAGTGTGTTGTGGTACTCTCTGACAGGTCTGATGACTGATGAGTAGAGGGAACCTCCTTTGACCTAAATGCAAAGTCCATGGCAGTTTGTGGGAACACATAGCATGATTTTCTAACCACTTTGTGAATATGTGTCTGGAAGTAGAGATGACTATTCACATGTGTCCATAGATCCCTTTTTATCACCTCCATATTTAGAGTGTTGGCACCTATGTGGTATTTGTATGACTGTAGCTCGAGGGCATAATTTTTACACCACATATGTCTGACTGAGACCCTTTTTAAGGATGTCTCTGTTGTCCCAAACATCGATTATGACAACGTTTTTGCAGTCATCCACAAACTTTGCTAAACATAGCCCTTGTGTGTTTGACTGCATTTCTGAAATGTATACACCAGACAGGAGGGGTCCCAGGACTGAGCCACGGGGGACAGCAGTTGTTACCAGCTTGAACAGGAGACCGCAATTCTTACCTTGTGAGATCTATCTGTGCCCCAGTTGGCAATCCATCAGATGACATACATATTTATGCACTGGTTGTTGATTTTGTGGATACGACGTGTCTGGGATGTTGGAAGACGCCTTTCCAAGGTCTATGTGGGATGTGTGTAGCTCATTTCATTGATGTATGTCCTGGGTGACTGCCCTGAAGACAGTCTAGCAGGTTTGGGAGCCATGATCTGCCCCTGACCAAACCGAAATTGGTAGGGTTGGGTGTTTGTAGGCTCACAATAGCTCTGTTTATGAGTTCCATCATGATGGACTCCATGGCCTTGCAGATCAGGCTTAATAGGCTTATAAGACAATAGTTCATATGGTCTGTTGTGCACCAACACTTGTGGAGTGTGCCAAATGTTGCTGTAATGCATTCAACAGTTTCATATCCTGTACAGAGGGTGAGTCTCAACAGACTGTTCAGGTGCAGGGTCTGTTTGTTTTGGAGTTCACATATGACACAGCTAGGGAAGCCATGTCATCCCATAGATGCCATGTTTTTAGGTTTGGAGACTGCTGTTTAACCATTGTATATGTGATTTCTGGGTTTTCACAGTCTCCAGGTATGATAATGGGCCTTTTTGTCAGTGAAAAGGGGGTAAATATGTATGAACCTGTCTGACAAGATGTTGGCGGTGTCAGTCACGTACATGTATTCATTTACAATTTGCACTGACTCAGAACATATATGTGTTTACATTGATATATATGACATTGCGAAGAAAGCTTCATGGTTCTCTATGGACTCTTTGACAACATTTTTGCCATAACATGGATTGGATGATGTTAGGAGTGCTCATTGCTTATTGCTGATACTGATCAGAGATATATTGGTCTTCTTTGAATTTTCACTTTCTCTGAACAAGTTCAGTACTTGTAGTACATAGTTTGATTATGATAGGAGCCCAATATATTATATGAGTCTGTTTTCATATAACTGTGTGCGCAAGGCAGGATTGGTGAATAGTGACAAGTTTCTGGGGTAAGAACTGCAACTGCCAGATATGTGTGGCCCACTGCTGTACTCAGACATGGCCTAAGTGTGTGAGCATGCCCAGTATAACCTTTCAGTATGTTGTTGACTGACATTTGCTTAGTTTATTTAAGTGTGTGAGCATGCTCAGTATGGACATATATACTATGTGTGAAAAATCAAGTTGTTTTTTACTTCAGGGCTCACACCTTTGTGTTGTACATCGACAGGAAGCACACTGTGCCTGCAGGGCTTCCAGGAGTCGCTTTGCATAGACTTATCTACATTTATACATACAGGGGGGACAGCTATTATTTGTACATTTCTACCCAGGGGAGCACACCTGATTGTTACTGTGGGTGTACATTGGATGAGGGCTTCACCTGACACTTAAACACATTTCCTAGGCCTGAACTGCTATGTCAGGTACTCCATTTCAGTCTGTAATGTTGCCTATCGTACTGGCTTTAGGCATACTACTGTACTACAGACCTTAGCTTCCAATTTCACGTGTATTATTTTGTGACTTCATAGCCTACCCAACCCACATCACACTGCCTGGCCTGCTGTTATCTGTCTGCATAGGCCTGGGGGGAAGTTTAGAGGGCATGATACAGCATTTGTTTGTGTTTGTGTTAGTCTACAATTGCCCTGCTGTGTCTGTGCCAGTGAAATGCTGTTATGGCCTAGTGGTTCAGTACTGTGACTATAGTGCACAATATCCTGAGTTTGAGCCCTGTCACTGCTTTTTATTTTCCTGCTGGGCAGACCTGACTGGTTAAGGAACAGTAAAGCAGGTGTGAGTGTGTTTACCCAACTTTGCTCGACTTTGCCTGACTTTGCCCAACGTTGCGCTAGATTGCACATCACGCAGCTCCACGCAATTGTGCTTAAATATGCTAAATAGTGGTAAAATGTGCTTAGCACTGCTTTATATTGCTTAAAATAGGGCAATCATGCCTCAGGTGGTGCTGCAGGGCTACTTATGTCGGATGCACATAGTACACCCCTATACATGTTTGAAAACAGGTAGTGTCAAGTTAGGCATCCCTTTTATTGTATGTGCGAGTCAGAGAGAGGTGTCATTTCCAGGGTTCCTATGGAGTCAGTGTATGTGCTATGCGTTGATTTTTTGCCAAGGCCAGGGCATACTGGGCATGCCTCCTTCTGCCTACTGGGGCAGGCTCAGGTTGTTCCTCCTCCGAGCCAAGCTGTGCCTGTGCAGGCCTTGGCAATGGTGGGGGGCTGTTTGGCCCTGCCCCATGCTGTTCCTGCTGCAGCTGTTTTCGCAGGATCATATTGTGTAGCATGGCACATACCATGCCAATTTGGGTACATGTAGTTGGTGAGTACTGCAAGGCTACACCAGATGTGTCCAGACACTGGAACCATGACTTGAGCAACCCAAACACACTCTCAATAATGTTTCTTGTTTATGCGCGTGCTTCATTATGGAGTTCTTGTTCGGGTGTGTGTGCATTTCTGATGGGTGTCATCAGCCACGGCTCCAGTGCGTATCCAGCATCCCCCACTAGGTGACCATCAGGGATGTCCCCATTGGCAAATCTCTGGTACAGCTGCGTCAGATGCCAGATGTGGAAATCGTGATAGCTTCCAGGGCAGCCAGCACACACATTCATTATTATGCCCTGGGCATCGCACATGACCTGGCAGTTGATGGAGGGGAAGCCCTTATGGTTGATGTAGACCCTACCACGCTCACCAGGTGGTGCTTTGATGTGTATGTGTGTGCAGTCTATTGCACCCACCACCTCAGGGTATTCCACTATTTGGTGGAAAAGACGCATATTGCTGGCCAATGCCTCACTGGAATTGGGGAAATATACATGCCCACCGACATGTGCTGACATGGCATCCAGGAAGTGGTGCAGTACCCTGGATGCTGATGCTTGTGAAACCCTCATCATATCACCAGTTGGTCTCTGGAAGGTACCTGTAGCTAGTATTCATAGGCCAACACATACCTTGGTATCCACTGGGATGGGTTCCCCACTGTTGGTTCTATGTGTGAGGCATGGCCGGCACAGCTCAACAATTTGCTGCAGGAGGTCTCTGTTCATTCTATAGCGCTCCACTATCTCCAGCTCATGTAGCCCCTGGTAGGTTACCCTGGGTCTGTACACTCTTCTCCATCTCCTCACTGTGGGTTGCTCAGCAGCATTCACAACACCACCCTCAGCACCTTGCACATGTTGGTTTATAATAGCAATGGCAGCCCCTAACATTTTGTCAGCCTTAAGCTTTTTGAGTTGCACTCTTTCTATACTGCAGTGTTGCAGAGTTCTTGTGAAAAAACAGGTTAGGCTGCTGTTTGCAGAGTTTAAATTGCTGGTCTGGGCTGGGCTAGTCGACTGCCTGTGCAGTTGGCTGATTGTGATATATTTCACTTGGCAGCTCTGCTAGTTCTCCTTGGTTAACTTCCTACTACTTCTTTTCCTTCCTTTTTCCCTTTCTGTTTCCCCAAGGGGCAGCAGCGCGCACAAGCACACATGCATACACACGCTGTGTGCCCGTTTGCAAGAAATTTCTGATATATCCACGGCGTACACCTTTGATTTCTTGTTTTCAGCTACTACCACTGTAGACAAACCTCTTGCAATCCTGAGCAACTCAGAGCAAACACATGCCACTGTGCTCCAATCACCTTATAGTCTTTCAGACATACCCCCTCATGATGTCACCTATCTTCTACTCGACTACTACCCTACTCCTACACTTACACTCTAGGGCCATGGCTCACATGCCGGGGAAAATTGGGATTCACTATCCTTATCCTCATTTGCATAGGATTGCCTACTAATGCTTGGTTACATCTCTCACACTGAGCTTCCCCCACTTAGTAACCACTACTCAGTGGCCATGTTGTTTGCAACCTGCCATTCACCTGCATGGCAGAACAAGCTTTTTAGTGTAAAATGCACATTTGTGCCTATTTTTCCCTTTT
Source organism: Protopterus annectens (assembly GCF_019279795.1). Lineage (NCBI taxonomy): Eukaryota > Metazoa > Chordata > Ceratodontiformes > Protopteridae > Protopterus > Protopterus annectens. The sequence goes on along the minus strand of NC_056748.1, from coordinate 410,588,839 downwards.
TTTCTTTTTATTTAAAGCGCAGCATGTTTGAGCGACGCTGCGCTACGCTTAAACATCGGCAATCAGGGAAAAAAAAACTTTGGATTTTACGGATTTACAACATTTGCAAATGCCAATGGCCTTATATTTGGCCATTGGCATGCTTACTCAACTAGATGCATCCTTTATTTAGAGCTGTCATAGCTCCGTTTACCTATTTGCAGAACGGTACTCCGTTACCAATGGAGTACATTTCTGCAAATAACACTACTCTTACATGGACAGGTTAGTGGTCCCTGGATAGCAAATTTACCTCATTTGCATAGCTTTCAGCAGCAAATTAGGTAATTTGCATACCATAACACTGTCTGTGCAAGAGTAGCTTTAGAAGCTCTCATGCACGCCCCTGCCGGCTATTGCTGAATCGCTCGGCAGACATATTGCCTGTCTGCCATCTTACACTGTTCTTACACTCTGTGCAAGCCTTCATAAATCCGGCCCATCATCTACAAAATGTGTATACCATAAAATTTTATCCACAAACATATTGTTCTGTAATAGAAATCCATTCTCCCATGCTACTAGAGCTAGGTTAGCGTAGCTGTTTGCACATGCTGTGCCATAGCTACGCCAACTTTCTGTAGGTAGAATTTCTCATTAAATGTAAAGACATTATTATCCAATATAATGTCAAGTAATTCACAGATCAAGTTAATTTTAGCATTATTATATGCCTGCTTATCATTCAGTATGTCACGTATTCTTTCAATACCCCAGTTGTTGGGTATTACTGTGAATAAAGAAGTAATATCCATGAATAATGTGAATTACTTGACATTATATGTAATGGCGTAGCTATGGGCACAGCATGTGCAAACAGCTATGCTAACCTAGCTCTAGTAGCATGGGAGAATGGATTTCTATTACAGAACAATATGTTTGTGGATAAAATTTTATGGTATACACATTTTGTAGATGATGTCTTTTTGCTGTGGGGGGGTATAATAGATGAATTACAATGTTTGATAGATTATCTAAATAGTACCACAGAATTCCTTAGATTCACCTATAAATATTCACATGAAGTGACTGAATTTTTGGATGTCTCTGTTAAGAAGACACATTTTAAAAAGATTGCCACAGACATGTACAGGAAGCCCACTCGTAGGAATAGTATCCTACATAAAGCAAGCATGCACCCTGCACATGTACATAGAAATGTTATAAAAGGACAATTTATGAGAGCCAGTCGCCTACACAACATTAATGAAGGCTTAATTAATACAGTGTCAGTATTTAAAAAATTATTTAAAGACAGAGACATTGATAGTAGTATTAAGAATATGAAAGAAAAACGAGATAATAGATGCAAACCATTCTTCTCAGAAACAACCGAAGAAGAAAACATTATACATGGTGGCAATAATATGAAAATTAGGTTTCCAGTAACTTACTCTAGTGATATTAGGAGATTCTGTGGTATAATTGAAAAGAACTGGAATATTTTGCATTCAATTCCAGAGTTACACAATGTTTTGGAAGATAAACCTAAATTTTCTTTTATAAATAAGAAATCTCTAAAAAGAAAGCTCTGCTATAAATCAAGCACTTCAAAACAGCCAGTAGTATCACAAAGAATAGAAACTTTTCCTTGTAGAAACTGCATGGCCTGTAATTATTTGTATAACAAATCTGTCTATCAACACCCCACCTTAACTTTCACCATTGAGGTTAACTTTTTTGCAGATTGCAAAACACACCACCTAGTTTATTTTAGCTTCTGCACTAAATGTTCTGTATTTTATATAGGCAAAACTAATAGATGCCTTAAAGAACGTGTGCTAGAGCATCTAAGGGATATAGCTAATAAGAAAGATACTAGAGCTCTGGCTAAACATGTACAAGCAGAGAACTCACAACATGTTTTTAACTTTAATAAAATAATAGAGGAGGGGACATTAAAAACAAAGTGGAAGAGGCAGAACAAAAATGGATTCTTCAACTTCAGGCAGATAAGCCCCCTGGGCTAAACAGTGCAGTTTCTTTGAAACCCTTTTTGAAATCAAGACCACTGAAACATTGAAGCAGTTTTATTTCTGTTTTTAACATAACATATGTTTTTAACAGGAACTTTTTATATATTGTATTTCTGTTTTTAATGAATTGCATAACATCACAGAGAAACAGCTCTTTGATTGGATGTGTCTTGATTTAAATTCATTGTCCTGATGTATGTTTGAATGAGTCTGAAGAAGCAATTAGTTGTTGAATCGCGAAAGCGCTTACTCTTGTTTTTTCATTAAAGCTCTATTTTTTTTTGGAACCTGGAACTTGGAAGTTTATTCAGCCGTGGCCAGCTTGTTTTATTTTATTTTTGTTATTGCTTTGAGGTGTAAACCAAGTGTTTATCCAGTCTTTGGACCTTTCTCCTTCTATATGACAGTACCACCTGGCACCAACCACACTTATCAGCTATTGTAAAGGCCCTTACCAAAGGGTGTTCAATTCTACTGTGCAGTGCTACTATTATCCAAATGTAAGTATGTCCAAGGCTAAGGCTATTTAGGAGTGACCTATACAATGTCACCAAATACATGCAAGTACTCTGAGAGCTTAAACATCTCTAAACAAAATCAGCCACAATTAAAAGGTTTAAATATATTTAATAATAAATAATAAAAGCCCAAGACAATACTCAATAACAATACAGTGACAACAGAGTTCAAAATCACAGGAAATACTTAAAAACAGCATTGTAGGACAGTCTCACATAAATACAGAAAACATCTAGAGTGATCTTACTATTTTCCTATCCATCTCTAAGAGAAATATTATGATCTAAGTCTTACTTACAGAGCCTGGAAAATACAAGTGCTGAATGAATGTTTACAGGCACAAGACAAAATACAAAATGCACTGACTTTCTCTCTGAGATAGTTCTTAAGTTACTAACAAACATTTCTGCTGGGTCATCTCAGATTAAATCATTCTTGTCAACTCTGCTTTTAGTTTCCAGGCCAACAATAACTTAAAACATAACACCTCAGTGTCAAGAATACTTATCTCTTAGAAGCTAACACTTATATCTTAGAAACTTGCCTGGAACTGGAGATAATAAAACTGTTAAACACCTTTATGTTTGAAACCTGCAATTACCCCTGTTTTCAGACAATAGGAAAGTCTACAATTGTAGACATTAGGTCTGCTTTGAGCTGAAACAGAGATAACACAGTCATAGACAATTTCCATTTATTTTCTTACAGTTTGCAAGTTAACTCTCTATGTTCCAACATCTACTTTGAAAACATACATTTGCACAGGCATGCAGTCCATATTAATTTTATGCACATAACATATAGTTTAATCATAACATATAGTTATCTTACATTTGTAAGGCAAGCCTGTGGATCATATTGATATTTACAAATGACATAGGATTATTTACAAAATTCTAACTAGCTGGACTGGCAGCCTTCACAAAGAGATGTAAGCAAACTAGACTAGGAAGGCATAATGGTTGTCTAACAAAGAGGCAATGGCAAAGAATAGGAAATCAGAGAATCTCTACTGGCTTAAGAAAGTGACACAGTAGATGACAGAAAGAAGCTCTGCCAAGCTGCAAGGTAGTGGCAGAGAGATAAAGAACATTTTCATCAGGTGCTAATCATAAGGAATGCCAGAAAAATCTGCTCATCAGTCCAAAATACATCAAAAGCAGGTGGAAGGAGAACCTCAAGACGTTTCTGAAAGAATAACATTCCACAGAAGCTGTAAGGACCTACTTTAAAGAAGTATACACAGCAATAAAGAAAATTAAATAAGAGAAAAGCAGCAGACTCAGATGAAGTCAAAGCAAATGTAATTAAGATGCTGGCTGCATTAGAGAAGAAATGGCTCCTGAGTGTATTCATCACAGTATGGGGAGAAAGGTATATCCCGGTTGACTGGATAATAAATATTTTATTGCCAGTGTACAAGCACAAAAGGGGCAATCACAACTGTTGGATATACAGATATATCAAACTCTTATGACACCACATGAATGTTGTGGAAAGGGACTAATAAAATTAATGTGCAGAACAGAAAAATAAGACAGAAAATTGGAAGTATAAATTCAAATCATGATGCAGTACAACTGACTCAATGTTTGTACTGAGCCAAATAGTTGAAAATAAGTTGATGATAAGAAAAGAGTTCAAGCTGGTATTTCTAGGCTTGGAGAAAGCATAGCACAAGGTCCCAAGAAAATGACTTTGCAGTCCTGCAATTTTTTTGAAGTCACAGAAGTACTGATAAAATTAGTAAAGGCTCTGTACAATGACCTAATAACACAAATAAGAACAGTGTTCAGACTGAGAGAGATAGTTTCACAGTGGGAATGGTTGTGCAACAGCATTCACTCTTAAGCCTACTACTGTCCATACTGGTGACAGATACATAAGTAAAAAGATCAGTGGGGACAAACCCATGAAGCTGCTGCATGCAGATAATGCAGCACTACATGCAGACACTGAGCAGAAACTTCAGCAAGTGACAGTGATCTGGAGTGTCAAAATAAGGATGCATGGGATGAGACTGAGTACAGACATGACAGTTGCCATGTAAGCTAATGTGGAAAGCAGAATAAGCTGTAACAGGAGACATATGGAAAATAGTGGAACAGGTTAAGTATATGGGAGATGTGTTGGAGGGGAAACAGCGGTCTGAATGAGAAGTTCAAAGTTAGTAACAGAGGTTCTTCAGCCAAATGCCATAAAGTGTCTGGGGTAATGTGTGACAGAAAAATACCAAAGAAGCTGAAAAGTAAGTTGTACAAAACAGTTGCATGACTAGTTCTTCTGTATGGCACAAAAATATTGGCAGAGAAGGCAGAGCAATTGAAAAGTCTTGAAATGATAATGATAACGTATCTGAGGCTGGTAGGATGTACACTGTGTGACAGACAAAGAAATGAGGGAATCAGAGCAAAAGCAACAGTATCTTCATTTGCAGATTAGGTAAACTATATAGTATGGAAGATCTGTCACATTTGCTGGAAAACTAAAGATGATTTAGTAAAAAATGATTTGGGAGAGCACAGAAGGAAGGCAGGACATTTTTAAACAATGTTTTATTAATTTTAAAACAAAGATTGTACGAAATTATTTAAAGATAGATACAACACAACATAACTATTTACAGATCTCCACAACAAAATCAAACAGAAAACTAAATCATTAAAATTTATTAAGTAAATTGCTTAATTTTTTAGCTAAATCTAAAGGGGTGAGTAATATTCGAAGTTCTCATTTTGGCAGTTGACAATTCTTTTTACAGACATTTTTTGTTAAATTAATGAATTCAGTGAAAGAAAGGGCAGTGTTATATTTCCAATTATTTGTGACTATTTTTCTTGCTATAGTTAAAATGGACCTAAGGAGAGGCACCTTCTCCCTAGAAGTGGAATCAGGAACTAGAGCACTAAATAAGATCAAAGACTTAGAAATGTAATTATCTTTCCACAAAGCTTGGGAAAAAATAATTCTAAATTCAACTAAAAAATAAGTTACTATTTTACAGTCCAGCATCATTTGAAACCAATCTGTGTTAGAGACTTCATTACATCTCCAACAATTAATTTAGTTACATATTAAAGCTACATTATGTGGAGCTAAAAAAGCTCTGTAAAGAAATATGTATATTTTACAATAGAGAGAAAAAGTAGATTTTCTTGCAGATTTAAGAATTAAGCATTTATCTTCATCCAAAAAGGCCTTCTCATTAATCTTGAGTAATTCTAAAATAATGAATCTGTGGAAAACTCATCTTATTATTTTGTAAATTAATGATATATGTGATTTATTCCTATTTGAGTTACTACTGATTCTAAAAAAAACCTCAAGTATCTTCGGAATGTATTTTGTTTGAAAATCCATGGAGATTTTGATTTTATCACTAACATATTTTTACAAGAATGTATAGTCAACAAATTATTTTCTAAACAATGTCTTACAATAAGATAATCTATATTATGTGATTTATTTCCGATTTAAAATCGATGCCAAAAGATTAAATTTGCATTTCTAAGGTCTAGCATTTTGTTTATATTAAAATTTCCCAAATAACCCACAGATATAGGGAACAATAAAAACAATAAATTTTAACTACATAATTAGAATTCATGAATCTTTTAAATTTTATAAGGACGTAATCAGTGAAGATAGAGGAACAGTATTTTTCTTTTCATTTAAACACAAGTCTTTCAAGATCCAGTAAAATTTATTAATTTCAAATTTAGAGAAATATTCTACAACATAGCTGTTTATTAATCTTTCATGAATGGATTTCCAAGTAGATTAGTAAGAGGAATTTTACCATAGAGACATTAAATTGAGAAATATGGATTTGGCATATAATTCAACATTTGTAAAACTTAGTACACCTTTTTGCCAAATTTTAACATGCCAGTCAAAGGATATTCTTGGTTTATTAGGGAACAAGAGAAAATTAAGAAAAGCTAAATTTAATCTCAAAGATTTTTTAGGAGGGAGAATAATTAGTGATTATGGACAGAAAAGCATTTTTTAGTTGGATTGTCATTTTTATTAAAGTAAGTCTATATCCCATTGTTAAAAAACTTTTGTTCCATTTAATAATTATTTTAGTAACAGTGTCCAATAAATTATTATAATTTGCTGCTATTGAGTATTTTACAGTAGATTTAATTGTAATTATAAGATAATTTATTTGTGAATTGTCCCAAATAAAATTCTTATAGTTTCTTAAATAATTATTACCTTTTTTATTAATAAGTAAAGTTTCTGTTTTATTATGGTTAAACATTATACCTGACACTTTTTCAAAGTAAATAATAGACTTAGTAAAATTTTCTGTTGAAGCTTCAACATCATCACTTGTTATTATAATGTCATCTGCAAATAACTGAATTTTACAGGAATAACTTTCATGTATCGAGAATCCATGACTTTTGCTATTAAATCTAATAAAGTTTGCAAAAGGTTCAATTGATAGAGCAAATAATAGAGGTGACAAGGGGCAATCCAGTTTTGTATCTTTTAATATTTTGAAAGAGCTAGAAAGAAAATAGCCAATTTTAATGAGAATGAGTTACTATATAGATTAGTTATAAGATTTATAAAATCTAAGGAAAATTCAAATTGTTTAAGTGCTCTGAACAAATAATTCCAACTAATAGAATCAAAAGTCTTATTTAGATCATATTATAGTTAGTTCAAGATGAGGACATTTGATCAAGAAATGAATGGATTGCATGAAAGTAGGCCTGCAGCAGTCAAGTATTACTGTTGGAGAAGGAAGAACAGTGGCTCTGAATAAAGAAAGATGGTGACAGCTGATGCAACCCACCCTGACACCATGTTGATAAAAATATAAAAAAGGGGATCAATAATGATAATTATTATATCTAAATATATATATATATATATATATATATATATATATATATATATGTATAGATATAGATATATATGTATACACACACACACACATATATGTAGATTCACTTTAGAATCTCAAAATACTGAAAGGTCTTATTTCAGTATCTCGAGAGCATAAAGTCGAATCTTTAAAATAGCAAAAGTGTATAATCGTTAATCTGAGTCCTATAGTGTATTTTGTGGATAGCGTCCGGTGTAGTGTGTGTGGATTTAGGTGCAACATAAGTTAAGTGAGTGTTTTGTAAGGGGTTTGGGTAAGTGTTTGAGTGTATGTGAGTGTGTCTGTAAGTTGTACATGTGGGTTAGGGTAGGCAGGTAAAAGTAAAGGTAAAAGTATGAGTATTTAAGTGTTGGATGTGGTGGTGTTTGTATATGTGTGTGTGTGTGTGTGTGTATGTGTGTGTGTGTGTGTGTGTGTGTGTGTGTGTGTGTGTGTGTGTGTGTGTGTGTGTGTGTGTGTGTGTGTGTGTGTGTGTGTGAGACTGTAGAATGTCTGGGTTTGAGTTTACTGTGTTTTTCTTTTTGTGCGATCTCAGAGTTAGTATATATATACATAGCGGTGGTGTGGGGGGCATAGGGGGGCTTGCCCCCCTGCTTATATGTAGTGTAGGTTTGTAAATGTGTGGTGTTATGTTTGTGGGTTTTTTTGTAGTGTGGGTATTGTGGTGTATGTGTGGTGTGGTGTATGGTTTGTGTTCACGATTTGAAGTTTCGCAGTTTTCGGCTATCGGTGTTTTGTGGATTTGACTTTATGGTCTCGAGATACTGAAATTTGACCTTTCAGTATTTAGAGATTATAAAGTGAATATATATATATATATATATATATATATATATATATATATATATATATATATATGGGTTACCATTGGATGATCAAAGCGCCAAAATGTCGACATTCATATGGCTAAGACCATATGATTGACTTTTGGAATTTCGAACATCCAAAAAAAATAAATAAATAAAAACACTACAAATTTCTAACACATCGCTAGCAGGGAGGTAAGCCCCTCTGCCCCCCCATGGGGGGCTCTGACCTCCACACTCCCCATAACTTAAATATACCAACTCCGAGATCACACTACAGTGCAGGAATGGAAACTTTTCCATTCCGCACTGTAGTGAGATGATGGTTTCACATTGTTGGCATTGCAAATGTCAAGCATATGGTCTCGGCCATATGAATGTTGGCATTTTGCAGGGTCAACAATGTAAAGGGGACCCATATATATATATATATATATATATATATATATATATATATACATACACACACACACACACACACACACACACACACACACACACACACACGCACACACATGCCTCTCTCTCTCTCTCACACTCTCTCCATATATTTCTTGATTTGTTGTCTTTAAGTACAAGACTGTATTTTTTAATAAATGCTAATTGAATTTTGTTTCTGAACATGTGTTTTATGATCATTAAAACTTATATATCTGCATTGCTTAATTTCCCTTGGTCCCCTCCCAGTCCATCTAGCTCAACAAAAAAAAAATAATAAAATAGAATGAAATAAAACAAACAACACAACATTCACACAGACAGGTGCACGAGCACACATGCATACACACACACACATGACATCCATATATGTGTATGCATTATATGAATATATATATATATATATATATATATATATATATATATATATATATATATGGTTCTATTTTAAAGGTCACAGTTTCAAAACTTCAAATTTCTTATGGTTGGACTATAAGATCGAAGTTTTGAAACTTTGAAAAAAAAATAGAAACACACACACAGAAATCTCTCACAATGAACATACATAAGCATTTATCCAGCTTCCTTCATACCCATACAGACACAAATACATATTCAGAAACACAACTGCATTATTAGGCCCCTCTCCCATGTCTTTGCTGAACTTAACTGCACTGTATCTGCTTTTACAAGGGTGAATGAGTGAGTATGGTCTTCTGATGGTGTTAACTTTTTCCTTCAATAGTGTTAGTTTACACACGTAATTCATTTGACAGCATACATGGGGAGCTGCTGGCATTTCTGGGGGAGATCAAATTGCTAATTACTATTAGCTGCTCCCCTGGATTGCTACCTTACCATGTGAGACTGCCATCTATGTTGAGGCTCTTGATAATGGAAAACATTAGTGGCAGGGCAGTCTAAGAATTTGTAAGGCTTTCTGTCAGAGGGCACATAGCTGTGTTAAGGCTTTTCACTTCTGAATAGACTTGCTGTATCCCAGGGTAGTATATTTGATAGTACTACATATTGTGTAATGAAAGGAAATAGAGGTGCTATATTATTAATGCAACAATCTTACAAAACTAAAATATATCATTTTCTTTTAATGAACAACTTTAATAGACCTAAAAGTGTGCAATGAATCAGGGTATGTGTGCTATATTCTTACTGCAACCATGTAACAAAAGTGAATACATGTTTTTTTTTTTTTATCACAGGAAAAAAAAACAATAGCATTATTGTATTAATAAACACTTCATTAAATGTCATACATGTAGTGGAAGAGTGTTATTCCATTAGTACTAATACTTCCCCTGAATACTTTAGTTTTCTTTCCCAATCAGTCAGATTAAATGGATACTGCAAAAGGTATTACAGCAGCATTGTTCTAATGTTGGTATTAACCAACTCACTGATGCACAGCTTACAGCAATAGTATCATTATATTCTTTTTAATGCAATACTTTTTTTAGAATGTATCTGTAAACAAGAGGCTGTTCTCATTGCATGTAGTCACAAAGTTGCATGGCATCCCCATCAGCACCTTTGAATCATCTATCTTCACCTAACATAGCATGCTTTCCATGACACAGAAAGAACAGAGATAACAGACTGCTACTGCATGAAAAGGGGCACCATGCAGGAGCTGGTCAAGATGTGTCACCCTCATATCCAGGCTCACAGGATGCTTGGACTTCCTGCCCTGTGAAAGCTAAGGTATGTGTGTCTTTGAGAATTATGACTATAGAGGGCTTCCGTTGACCAAACGGTACATAATTCATGTAATCTTGACATCTGCCTCATACTACACCAGTTTTTCAATGCCACACTAGTGAATGTGTATGTGTGTGCATGTGGTGGTGGGGGGGGGGGGGACACATGGTTCACATGTACAACAGAGAAGAAAATACACATCATGTGGGTATTTTATGACAAAGTCAATTTCCCTGAAGTACTGTGAGCCATCAAATCCACCTATGCTACACACCTGAAGAACAGTGAGATGGTTCCACTTCATCAACTGACAGGTGGTTTATACTATATAAGGTATAACATACAATGTGTAAACAGGCCGCACAGGCAGTGCCCTCAACTCACATGTGGCACATGTGGCTTATATCAGAGATATGTGCACAATGATTTCCCTGGAGCCATCTTATTGGTGACGCAAGTTATGCCCTGGAGCTAGGACTAATGACACCAATATTAAACACACAAACCATGGCAGTGAATGGCATAAAACACAGCTGTGTCAGACACAAATCATGCTGAATGTGTGTTCAGATGGCTAAAGGCATACTTCTGCTGTCTAGATGTCTATGGTGGTGAGTTGCAGTATGATCCTGAAATAAGCATATGATATTTGCAGTGTGTGTACTACTATATATATCATGTTGATACACAGTTACATCAGGGGAGAGACATGTGAAAGGAGGAAGTCCCAGATGCAGCCGAAGAGAAGGTGCTTGATGAGGAGCCTCTGAAGTAATCTGTTGCAGGGGCTCATAATGTGAGGTAGAGGCTGGAGCAGGACACCATGGCATTAGCTAAGAGGCAGCATCTGGATGATAACTATGGGTCACAATAAGCATAAAATACAGTAGTAAAATTAATACATGCAATAATATACCCAAGTTGTTCTATACAATTAATGGACTGGTCACCCGTATGTATCAGACCCAGGCCACCCAGATAATACAGTACTGAGGGCAGAGCACAGTTGTCATAGTCAAGGTTGGATGGCCAAAGGTTACAGCTATCAACAACAGGCAGTGTGTGTGTGCGTGTGGGGGGGGGGCTCTGGGTGCAAATTAATGATGTGATTGACAACATAAGTCATGGGCAGTTAAGTATGTTGAACAGGGAGGAGTGCTCATGTAGGTGCTTGTGTATCCATTGTGCTGTGTGTGTGTGTGTGTGTGTGTGTGTGTGTGTGTGTGTGTGTGTGTGTGTGTGTGTGTGTGTACGTAGACACAGCTCCAGCAGGTGGGGCAGTACTATCCTGGGGTTTAATGGACAGGTCTAAGGCACCAACAAAAGATTTATGCTCTGACTGTGTATCTTACTTTCTTTGAGGGGCACTCTCTCCAGGGAAGCTCACAGGCATGGTCCTAAGCATGAACAGAGGATTGACTGCTCAGAAAGTGTGAATGGTAGTTCTCAGCACAAATACCTCATCTGTATCCACTGTGTCCCACAGTGCCCTCAACACTAAATGGAATGACAGAGATGGTGGCATTATGGGACCTAGATTGTGTCCCTCATGGTGGTCTCCCCCACACATGGAGGTAGAGGTGAATAGGACATGAGAAGATAAGTGGCTATGATACGTGTTCACTCAAGGGTCATCTGTAGCATACAGACTCCCTACACTGGCTCTCCATGCTACTGCATGAATAGGTTCATAGGTTCATACTAGGCTATCTGCCCTAGGGCATTTATAAGCCTAGCCAGAGTGTGTTTGGCTTTCGCCACCCATTTTAAATGAATTTTGCTATGCCCTTTTTCGAGGTTACTATACTGTGCCTCTGTCTAACAGTGACACAGAAGTGATACCCGGGGTAAACCTACGATCTCCCATCCACTCATCAAGATTCCTCTTGAAGAGAGTCAATGAGGGACTCTGCCTAACCTGGACTGCGATTTTATTCCAGAGTGAAGGGAGCCTCTGGGTTATGAATCTGTCACTCCAGCATGTCCTATTTATTTCAGTGCTGAGGTTCAAGTCCCTCGAGAGCGTAGCTCGATGGGATTTGTATTTTCTGAGGTGCAGCATGTCCATTAATTCCGGGTTGGACATGGCTTTATACGTCAGGCACAGATCGCCTCTGAGCAGGCGGTATTCCACTGAGTAGAGCTGGAGTTTCTTTAACCGGGCAGCATATGGCACCTGTTTGAGCCCTTTGATCCTCTTGGTGAGGTACCTTTGGGGTCTTTCCAGTTATTGCAGGTGTCTGGTAAGGTACATCCCAAAAGGGGCATTGTACTCAATTATGGGCCTGATGAGGGATGAGTAAAGAGGCACGATGACCTCCCCTGATCTAGATGTAAATCCCTTCATGATTAGGTGGGCCATATAAAATGTTTTTCTAACCACTTTGGCCAAGTGGTTTTCAAATGAGAGATTGCTATCAACTTGGATCCCCAGGTCCCTAATTACTTCTTCCGTAATTAATGGATTACCACCTATGTGGTAATTTGTGGGCACTTTGTTTTTGCCAAAGGGGATGACTATACACTTTTTGGCATTTAGCTTCAGGACATGGCTTTGGCACCAGTTGTCTGTTTCTGTGAGGCCCTATTGTAGGATGCTTGTGTCGGCTGGAGAGTCAATTATGGCGCCTAGTTTGCAGTCATCTGCGAACTTGGTCAGCCACAGTCCTTCCGTGTTGGCCTGTACCTCTGAGAAATATATACCAAACAAGAGAGGTCCCAGGACTGAGCCTTGTGGGATGCCACTTGTAACTGGTTTGGAGTCTGAAAGGCTCCAGTAATTCTAACCATGTGGGTTCTGTCCTTGAGCCAGTTTGCAACCCATCTAGTGACAAAGGGGTTTATATTTAAGCTGGTGAGCTTATCTATAATGCCCGAGTGGGGTATTGTATCGAAGGCTTTTGCAAGGTCCAGGTAGGCTGTATGGACCACCTTCCCCTCGTCAATGGCCTTGGTGACCGTTTCAAAGAAATCGACCAGGTTTAAGAGGCAGGATCTGCCCTTAACAAAGCCAAACTGGGTAGGATCCAGTGTCTGTAGGTCTCCAATATCTTTATTTATGAGGTCCATGATGATCCTTTCCATAGCTTTGCAGACCAAGCTAGTCATGCTTATGGGGCGATAGTTTCCAGGATCTGTTGAGGCACCACCTTTGTGGAGAGGGACCACTGTTGCGGTACGCCACTCTTTGGGTACATATCCTGCAGTAAGGCTGAGATTGAACAGTAGTTTTATGTTTGGGTTTAGCTCTTCTTGGAGTTCATGTAGGATGCAGCCCAGGACACCGTCTGGTCCCATTGATGCTGTGTTTTTTGCTTTGGAGAGGGCGGCTCTTACCTGAGCATCTGAGATGTCAGGGGGGGCAGCACTCTGCTGGGATAGATATTTGCCCTTTTGGTGGGGAGGGGAGAGAGAAGTTTGCGCTGAACCTGTCAGCTAGGATGTTGGCAATGTCTGTGGGTTTGGTGTATTTTTTGTCATTTTGGACTAATTCTGAGCATATCTGGGAATTCCCACCCAGGTTCCTAACATAACTAAAGAAAGCCTTGTACTTATCCTTAGTGTCCTGTGCAATTTTTCTCTCGAAGCTGGCCTTAGACGATTTTATGAGTGCCCGTAGTTTTTTTCTAATACTGATCAGAGATGCCTTCCCTTTTTGGGATTTTGCTCTATCATGTAGTAGCTTCCTCCTTCTATTGTATAGTTTGTTTATGGCTGGGGTCCACCAGACAGGACGCCTACATTTGGAGGATTGGGTCTTGGTTTTATTTGGGATTGCATGATCCATGCATTCCTGAAGGTGTTCATAGAATGCGTTTATAAAGGATTCTGTGGTCTGGGCCATATTTTCCACAGGCCCGGGGGCTTTGAAGGATTCCACCTCGGTTTTGAGGAGTGTGAAATTTGCTTTAGAGAAGTTTTTCACTGTGGTTTTCTGGGCAGGGGGTGGGGTCAGGATGTGAATATCCAGTGAGATTAGTTTATGGTCTGATCTTACCAGTGAGGGATACACTTCTGGTCTGGAGCATAGAGCCCCCATGTTGGTGATGATCACGTCCAGTATGTTTTCCCCTCTTGTGGGAGTGGTAACAAGTTGTTCCATAGCATTTGAGTTTATAAATTCTAGGAACCTTTGGGCTAGGGTGTTGGAGCTAGAGTAATGCTCCCAGTCTATGTTTGGGTAGTTGAAGTTGCCCAATATAATGGTGTTAGGAGAGACCTTCATATTTTCCAGTGTTCTCAGGAAGGCTGAGTGGGGTTCCTGGGTTTGGGAGGGTGGTCTGTAGCAGGCTATAAACTGGAAGGCAGTTTTACCCACTGTTAGTTGCACATGGATAGTCTCTGATGCTTTGTGCTGTGCCACCAACCTGGAGGTGTGGGTATCTTTGACGAATATTGATACTCCCCCTCCTTTTGTGGTTCAGTCCAAGTTTTGGGGTCAAAAAGCATGGTATGAGGTATAACCTGGTAGTGCTGGGGTGCTCTCGGGAGCCTTGAACCAGGTTTCTGTTACTGCACAGATATCGATGTTCTCCATGCTAAGGAGAGTTTTGAGTGTGTGCATCTTGAGGCTTAGACATCTGGCGTTGAGTAGCATTACTCAGTTTCTTATCCCTTGTGATACCTATGGAGGTATCCCAGAATGGGTCCAGTCCTCTCACAGGTCATCATGCAGACCACATTAAATCCTTACCAGCTCATCTATGGCAGTATTGGTTTCGGCCTGTCCTGTATAATGGCTCAGCACAAATATTGAGTAGTGCCCATAAAGGCAGTTGGATCACGAAGAGGCCAGTACCTATGGTGTGGCCACTAACCAATATGCTGTGCCCCATCATCCTCCTACCTGTAACAGCAGACAAATAGATGTGTCAGCTGGAGGCATGTCCTCTATGATATACCCATACCTCAGCAACATACAATTATGCCCAGTCTTCCCATTGCCCATTTTATGTGCCACCACTGATGTGGCACAAGCCACTTTTATGGCTGCCATCCATGAGGCAGCACTCAGTATGGTGTATTTCTGGATGTTGGGGTAATGCGTGTTAGACTGTTTAAGTACCCAGCAAAGGAAACTATGCAGAAACATAGGAGCATATGGAACAGATCATGTGTTTTGTGCATCTTTTTTCTGGTGAGCATTGCAGGCAACATTTTTTTATTTATTTTTTTATTTTATTTTACATTTGTTAACCGGGCTAGTCTGGCTGGATACATGTCCATTTTCAGCAGAGGCCCGAGGAGAAAAGCTCCACTATCAGAACTAATACACTACAGTTTATAAAGTCACTAGTAATACTAACTATACAATTAAAACTAAAACTAATATAGTATAATACGGCAAAATACAAATACAAATACGTTTTTCATGTACAAATGTGATTAGATGACAATCAAAATTCAGTCAGTGACTGAGGAGAAAAGTTTCAGTATCAACAAAACAATTTAAAGTAGAAAAATATCCATTGTAGCTAGTCATAAACAACAAGTAGGTATTAGATGTAAGTATAAAAGTGGTTAATATATAGTGTTAAACATGCAGGTTAGTAGTCTAAAAGATTTTAAAAGGCTAAAAGAAAGTATAAAGGAAGAAATGACGTAAAGAGAAAGGAATAATAAAGTACAGCTACTGTTAGGTACAGGAATTCTGAACTTAGTGAGGTTAAGGAACAAGCAGTAGGAAAAGGAGAGGGGGAAAGAAAGTTAGTGAGGAAATGCAAGAGGTAAACAGGATTATAGGAGGTCAGCTAAAAGAAGCAGGAGACAGACAATCAGAGAGGTCAGAGGGGAGTCAAACAGAACTGAGAACAGAAGAATGGAGGTAAATAAAGGGACTGTGGAAGTCAGTTTAAGTTAGAACAGAAGAGCAAGAGTGCACAAGTGCAGACTGAAGAGAGTAATAAGTTTGCTGAGGTCAGTCAGGATTGGAGCAAGGGCATAGCCAGTGAGTTATTAGACATCTCAACCTTCTAAGAGAACAGAGGTAATGCTCTTGAGAGGGGTTGTAAATATGCAGGACAGGCTATTGTCCTTTTATTTCAGATGTGGTTAAAAGGTCCTTTGCAGGGTATTTACACCATGATGCTTGCACGTCTCTCTCTAATGTTTTTCATCTCAAGAATAGATTTCAGAGAATAATCTCCTTGATAATGGCAAACTAGTCTTATTATTATTTCTAGACTTGTCTAAAGCCTTTGACACAGTTTGTCACAGCAAACTTATACTTCAACTGTCCTGACTAGGTCTCTCTCAGCCCACCCTTGTGTAGTTCAAAAGCTACCTGTCTAATAGGTATCAGTCAGTAAAACAGCAATCTACATTCTCTCTTTACCTCCCAATCACTGCAGGTGTACCACAAACCTCCATCCTTGATCCCCTCCTCTTTAACATTTTCAACAACACTCTCTATACTTCCACACAACAACCCACCCTAATACAATATGCAGATGATTCCACTCTCATTTGCCCATCTAATAACATGGCACACCTCCAACAAATTACTAAGAAAGCATTAGCAGCCACTGAAACATGGATTTGTAACTCAAAACTCATGCTAAAACCAAAAAATAACAATCTAATACTTTTTCCCCCCAAAATCCCTCTCTCTCATGAAAAAACAAAATTTAAAGCCATCTCTCTTGATAATACAACTACTGAAGTCACTTCTCAAAGCAAAATATTAGAGGTAATGTTGGATGATAATCTTACATTCAACCTGCATATACAAAATTGCATAAGAAAAACTCATTAAAAACTAGGGATGCTTTACAGAGCCAAAAACTTTCTCACCAACACAACTAAAACTACACTTACCACTGCTCGTCTCCTTCCCACTCTTTTTTATGGCAGTCTCATCCTTACTAACCTCCAGGTTTCACAAAAATTAAAACTTCAACAATGTTATAACAAAGTTGCTTAATTTGCAGCACATATCCCTTTCAGAGCCAAACATTGAATAGCACTGAAAAGCCTAAATTGGTTAGAACTGCCACATCAACTAACATACACATGACTTCTTACACCTATAAAATTATCCAGTATCCAAGGGCGCCCGCAGGCAGGTGCAAGGGGGTGCACTTGCACCCCCCCTGGATTTTCTTAATGCTATCTGGCAAAACACACTTTTTTTCCACTTACTTTGTTTTTTTCCCGTAGCCTGCATAATTTGTTATTTGTTCAGAACTGTTACTGGAGATGGCGTGGTAGGCAGTCACATGACTGACGCGTCTGATGTGACAATGAGCCTCAAACTCCTCCTTAAATAATTGTAGTTGCAATTTGATCATGGAAGACTGCAGGTGGACGGTGGAAGAGTATTCTTCCTGATGATGATTCCATCCTCTGGAGCAAACCAAACCATCTTATTTCGTGTGGTGAGTGGTGGAAGGACTGGACTGGTGGTGGTGCGTATCATGGTGTTGGTATTATTACAAGAAGAAGGTAGGTTGGGGTTTTTTGTACAGTGACTGACTGAACACTTGGCACCAAAATGCAAAAGTGGTGTGGCACAGTTACTTGATTGTGTGAGAGTGAGTGGTGCTCTGGACTGCACCCTCGTCCTCTGTCTGTTATTCCCAATCCCTACATTAACAATCACACCTTTCAACCCTCAATTGTGCACCAATTCAACATACAGCACGTCCGGCCGACCGTCACTCCAGGCATCAGTGTGATGAGCTGCCATCTTGCTTTCCTTTTCCTCGTGTGCTTTTCTGGCTGCCCATACTAAAGCTGGCCATGAGGCCATAATCTAATATATTTAGAAAAGCTGAGTTGAAGAAAGTGACTGTGTCATTTAGAGGAAGAGTTCTTAAGGGAGTCCTGTTACATTTTTTAATTTTTAATGTTTCACTGACTATATTTTTGCAGAAAGAGGTTAAGTTGTGAACTTTATTGTAATTATTTTGTTAATGTAATGTCTGAGGATAATTGTGGGCAAGTTAAAATTTAGGTTATCAGGTAGACTGCCAGAAGTAGTGGTATTGTTCTGGTTGTTCTTGTTAGTATTCAATCTAAGACTGATTCTCTACCACTTTATCAATCCTGCTGTGTGTGTTAATAATTTGGAAGTTGTAGATGTTTATTGAAGATGGTGTAGATTTGGAGATTAAGTTGCACCAGTGAATAGTAACATCTCCAAGAATGATTGTTTATTCAGTAATGTTAGCATTAAACCAGCTCAATATACCTTTGACTTCTAAATATTATTATCTGGTGGAATGTATAGGGCAGTGATACACAAGGTTTTGTGTTTTTTCTTTTTTTGTGCTGTGCTAGTAGTAGTTCTGCATTGAGGAAGCAAGGATTCTTAACTGGGTAAAGACTAGATAGTTAATTTTAATGCATTTTAAATTTAATGGCAACACCTCCTGATCTCTTTTTTGTCTATCAAGTTGAAATATATTGCAGCCAGAGAGGAGTATTTATTTATCTGCTACATCTTTTTTAACCAGATTTCTGTAATGATGAATATGTCAGGGAGAGTATAGGGATATGGATGCATGTGTATCTTGAATTTTACTGATGAGGCTTCTTGCATTTGCATTTAAGAAAAAGAATGTCAGAGTATCTTTTTGGGAAGAGTGGACAGATGGAGTGGAGTTGGCAAATGGGAAGCTGAATTTGGTGTGGTGGTCCTGGATTGGGATGTATATCTCCACTGGTAGATAGTGAGTTGAAATGGAAGTAGGTATGAAATGGCCAGAGTTGTTTGTTTATTTATTGATTTTTGTGTGTGTCTGTCTGTGGGTGTCTGTGTGTGTGGTTTGGGGTAGGGAAAGAATTAATAGAGAAGAATTTGAGGGAGAAGTTATTAGTATTGTAAATTTGACATTATCTATAAGAAAGGAGACAGTGTGGTATAGAATTGCATAGTTCAGATGATATGTTTTGATAGAATGAGTTATTGTAGTTACTTAAGGTGTGGGTTTGTGGGAGACTTATAGTGAACTGGTAGTACACATATATTTGAGTTAGAAAAGATAGTAGAGATAAATTGAGGAAAAAGAGAAAATTGCTTAGAAACATGTTGGGTGTGTTAAAGAAAGTCTTAGAACCGTAGACATTATTGTGAAGACAGGGTAGTATTGGTCATAGGATCATAGCAGGTTACTCAGCTAATGGTCCTGGGGCCCTTACAAACCTAGCCAAGAGTTTATCCCCAAAAAGAAACCTCAGTCAGCACCTGTTGCCCCTGTCAGTGAGGGACATAAGTGGAACCCTTGGGACAAATTTGTGGTTTCCCATTCACTCATCAAGTTGCACTTGAAGAGGGTCAGTGAGGTGCTGTTTGACATGTATGGGAAGTCTATTCTAGAGACAGGGCAGCCTCTGGGAGACAAACCTGTTTCTCCAGCAGGTTTTGTTGATGTCTCATATTAGATTCACGCCTTTCGAGTGGGCAATGCATGAGTGGCCATCTCATACCACATGGTATCTCTTGTCTCACAGTGTACCCGGGATTTTCAGACCCTAAAAGGTGGGTTTATATTTTGTAGACAATTTGGTGACTGAGTGGAGAGAAATATTGAGTAGTTACGTCTTGTTTGAGATTGTGTAATTACTTGTCTTGTTTGAAGATTGTTCTTATTTGTTAATACTTGACAGACGGTTAAGTTTTCTAAGTTAGTGTATGGGTAGAATTCTTGTTTTTCTGACTAATGATGAATGTACTTTGTTGCCCCATTACTTGAGCTAAGAAAATTTTTATTGTCTGTGTTCCTTTTTGCAAGGGTGTCTTTCAGTTTCCCATACAAAGGATTTGGAAGGTCCCGGCCGCAACAATGATGTGTTTTCTCAGGACTGAAACCAGATTTAGAGCTTGGGTAACCTGAAGCTGTGGTCAGATGACTGTAATTCTTTAATAATCGTTGTGTAGTTCACTATTGGAGTAACGTGATGTTAGGTGTTGCTGGTAGATAACTTGAGCAGCACTGTTGTTGTCGCTGCTATTGTTTTGTATGTTTTGCTATTTAGAGTTGTAATAGTACTGGAGAAATCATTCAGTAGGCACTGTGCCACTGTTAAAATTATTCACCAGCCACACACTTCCCAGAACTTCAAAGCAATCGGTATGAGAAACAGCCACACCAACAATTCCAACTTTCATAATTAAAAAAAAAAAAAACCCATAGGATGCACTCTAGATTTCTTGCCTTGGGACTCGGTCAGGAAGACTATGGGAATATTCTGCAGAACAATCTTAAATTGTGGATAATTTCAAGAACAGCTGTAGTGGTAAATACTGATGTGTTTTTTGAGTACTGCGAGGCTGACACTCAAACATGAATCTTTTTTTTTTTCATAGAGGAGTTGTGGATGTAAAGCATATAGTACTAAGAAGTCTGAAAACTTATTTAGTGATTTCAATTCTCAAATCATCTAAGTGGTTTGCCAGACAACTATCAATTTTATGAGGGACAGACCAAAATATGAGGTAAACATCTGGGCATTCTGTGACAAAATGGACAGTTGAGAGGTCTGAAAACATGAATAATCAAGGGTAAAGGCTGTAACTGACATGATGGTTGATAAATAAGGACAAAGCCTAAAATGGTAGGGGGGGATAAAGGCACAAAAATAGGGTTGCATTTTGTTTATTACTCTTATAAGCTCAAAACATTGCTAGACTATCAGGTTTTGTGTTGGCATGCATATCTTGAAAGATACAAGTCTGGTATGAAAATGTGTTTGATTATTCAGTGACATCAACCCTTAGTGGATTTCTGCAAAGTAGGGTTGTTCAGGTGGGTGGAAATTAAGCATATACGCTTTATCTGTCTTCTTGCTCTTTTGGGGGGGGGGTTAGAAACTGTACTGTAGTGCATATTGTTTGGGATGTTTCAGGTGACTGACGATAGATGCAGCCTGAAGACCAAAGAATGATGGCCTCATTGCAGATGGCTGGAGCATAAGTTCATTGGTTGTTACTAGACTGACAAGCACTGCTCCCTTACAAGCCTAGCCGGACACTTCAAACTCCATTGGTCCTCAGTATCACTGGGACATGTTAGTAGGGAGGTAACTAAGGATTTGTAGGAGGTGGTGTTAGTTAGGATAACACTTATTGATGGCACAGGGCCAAGGGCCTGACCATGGTAAATTTATTATTTCCCATCCAATTTATAAGGCTACCTTTGAATGGGTCCCAGATGAACTCTATTTTACATGCATGGAGAGCCTGTTCTGTGGTGCTAGGATCCTTTTGGACACACGTCTGTATCTCCAGCACATTCTATGTTTACCTCTCAATTGAAGTTCATATCCCTGGACCTAGTATTTCTGATGTTTGTTTTGCACATGTCCAACAGAGCCATCACAGCTAGGTCCGAGGGAAGCCCTATAAGCCATGTAAAGATCCCCTTGACACACAAAAAATCTGGCTATGTACAGCCCCCATCCCATGGTTCAAAGCATCCACCTGTACAACGCATTCTTTGCTGTACTCTGGACTGGATAACACAGGGGCTTCTCCCAAAGCTGCTTCTTTAAGCTTCTGGAATGCCTGCTCACATGCTGTAGTCCATACCTTATCTGGCCTGTGTATTTCTGACATCGGTACAGCACACTTCAACCGTACTGTTAAATATTTTTGTTTCAAATGTGTAGTTGTTTGTGAAAATAGAAGTCTGTTTTTTTCTGTCATGATTACATGGATCTGTTTTGGGTTTTTTTTTTCTTCCATTTTCCCTATCCTGGTAACTTGACCATCTTGTTGACATTTCTGGACTGCACCTCTACTACTAGCTACCCATTTTTCTGATGTTAAAGACCAGCTGAGTAGTGAAAATAATATGCCCTGTATTGTTTGGCACAGAGCACCAAATAATGAACCTGCTTTGTGTTTGACGATAGGCAGCATTCAATAGTCTGTCAGTGCAGCCTTTCGTGGAATATTTCCCTCTCCAGCATAAGGTGCACTCTGCATGTCTTTTACATTTTAACTCATTAACCCTGAGTACCTTCTCATGACACCTATGTGCTTAAACCCGAGCGTGCACAATTCTGGCACAAGTTGACACACACTTTCCCCTACATACAACTGTTTGTTTACTTGATAAGTCAGGTGGAAACAAAAGAATGGAGGCAGAAACTCAGGAAATGGAAGTGCATACTGATAAGACAGTTGGATTAGACTGGCCAAATATGTTTCATAGAGTAGTCTATGTTTGATGGCTTTATGCAATAATACTGTGTGTACCTGCTTCGGGTAATCCCTTTCTGAGTGTTTTGCTGTAGCTTATTAATTTAGAGTGCACCTCACCATTACGAGCAGCAACAGTTTTTTTTTATGCATCTTCAAGGTACCTGATATATCTTTCTTTATGTTTTCTCAAGAACTGTACGCAGCGTTTAAGATGTAGTCCAACCAGACGTCTGTAGAATGAAAGGATTATTTTTTTGCTTTTGGAATCTGCCCATAATGGTATAACTCCTGAATCTACACCAGTGCCTTTTTTTTACTACAGTTATTTACTACTTTACTACTACAGTTGCAATTTGATATCAGTTTTCCTTGCAGAGACTGGTATGTGGAACTGTTCATAATTCCCTCCACCTTAACTAAAGCCCCAGTTCCAGCTGAAGAAAAGCAGCCCCAAAGCATTATACTGCCACCACCATCTTCATCGTGGGGATGTTGTTCTTTTGGTGATGTGAAGTGGTGTTTTTGCGCCAAACATATCTTCTCGAATGTGCCCAAAACGTTCAACCCTGGTCTCACCAGACCACACACTTTCCCACATGCTTTTGGGAGACTTGATGTCTTGTTTTGCAAATTTTAGCCTGGCCTGGATGTTTTTCTGTGTAAGAAAAGGCTTCTGTCTTCCAACCCTACCTACCCTATAGTCCAGACATATGGAGAATATTGGAGATAGTTGTCACATGTAGTACACAACCAGTACTTTCCAGAAATTCCTGCAGCTCTTTCAGTGTTGCTATAGGTCTCTTGGCAGCCTCCCTGACCAGTGATCGTGTTGTCTTTTCTTAAATTTTGGAAGGACGTGCAGTTCTTTGCAACATCACCGTTGTCCAATATTTTCTCCACTGTTTGAGTGTCTTCACTGTGTTCTATGGTGTATCCAATGCTCAAGTAAGATATAAGTGCTGTACTACTTTGACTGGTTGTACATACTAGGAAATGTTACACATGTTTCGTTTGGGGAACTGTTTAATTTTGGTGATTGTGCATACCTCAACATTCTACTGAAGGGGTTGCTTGGGTGAAGTGTTCATGCTGGTGGTTGCACGTACTAGGAAATGTTACTGAAGGGTTGTTTGGGGAAACATTTCATTGAGGTGCATTTATACCTGGACATAGTAATGAGGATGTTGCTTGGGGAAATAATTCATTGTATATCAGGGTAGTGCTTGTGGATACATGGTATGACTGCTGAAGTGACCGCTGGCAAAATAGTTTATTGTGCCATTTTGGTGCTTGTGCATACACAATGCAAACAACTGTATGGTTTACGGGGGAAATATAGAAATTAAGTCTGAAAATTTCATACGGTTACATTACTTAGAATACAGCACAGAAATGTAATTATAGTGTAATATACTAGCTTATAAGACATCAGATACACCATTGAGTAAATAGTATAATGTAAAATAAGCAGACAAGAAATCACTTCTGCTTGTATTATTCTATTTGTGATTAGTAGTTGCATGAGATAAAGGTTATCGCCCTCACTAACACTCTTCAAGAGAAACCTTGATGGGTGAATTTTACTCCAGGGATCACTGCAGTGACTCTGCTGGACAGCAGCGCAGGGAACTAATGGCTCTGCTGGACAGAGGCACAGGGAACTAATCTAAGGGGGTGGCGAAAGCCAACACATTCAGGCTAGGCTTATAAATGCCCTTGGGCAAATAGCCTAGTACTTACCTATGAACTTGTTGACTTTTCCTTGCTTTGTCAGTCATGTGTAGAATGTTGGTGGGAGGAAGGGCTCAGTAATATGTAAGTGTTATACTATTTTACTGAATTACTCAGGTGTTCTCTTTACTGATAATGAGTCTGTGTTACACAACAGCTGCCCAAGGTAATATAATGAATGCCTTGTCAACAGGTTATGTGCAGCAATTATCACCTTTGTCTGAGCCTGCATAAATTTGGAGTACTGAAAGAAAGGTCATTATCACATTAGCATTAAGCACAGTTGCAATATAGCAGTGAGTCATTATCACTTGTCTGGTAAAAGTCTCAGCTGCTGTAATTGTTGTTCACATAAGTAGAAGTCATTATCACTTTGATGAATGCACAAGGCAGATTTTGTTTTTTCTGTGCTTGTAGTCAACCCACCCCCTCATTCTTCAACTAGCTATCCTCCAAAACCGCTGATGTTTGTTTTCCTATGTACGTATGTATATATGTATGTATGTATATATATATATATATATATATATATATATATATATATATATATATGTGTGTGTGTGTGTCTGTGCATATATGTGTATATCGATATATATGTATGTACACAATGTATTTGCACATATATGCATATACACATGAATATCAGTGTGACAGTGGCCTCTCTTGTGAGATAGGGTGATGCATCTGTAGTTCATTTAGAGGGGATTTACATGTGCCCTTTCTGTGCCCCCTTGTCAGTTACCAGCCAAGCCCTTATACATCAAGGCCAGGAAGGTGCCTCCTCAGGGATTTGTGCCAACTGCTCTTGTGTATAATAGTTTTTTTTAGATACAAACTGAAGGATTCAGAAAAATTATCACCACCGGTACTATTTGGCAATGTGGGACTACCTAGTAGAGCATCATGACTGCACACATCTTCATGAGCCCTCCACACACACACACACACACACACACACACACACACACACACACACACACACACACACACACACACACACTTTAGGTTTAAAGAGAGTGTGGAACTGTGTTTTTATCATTCTGATGAAGTGTTTTATGAAAATTAAAACTTTTTATGCTGGTTCAGTTTTTGTCTCTTCTGTAGCACTGGTATGTAGCGAGTGATTAACTGTTTTGTTTATCAAATGGCGATCACTGTTTGTGTTGTAGAATTTGAAAGCAGGGTTAGCATAGCAGCATAACTGCCTTTGGTGCAGAAGGCTGTGGGTTTTACTCCTACACCATGTAGATGAAGTGCTGATATTGCAGTGCCATTTTGACTGCGGATTATTTGGTGCATTTTAAGAAAGTATAGGGGGTTCTATACTCCTGTGTGTCCTCCTTTGTATAAGATTCCTAGTAACTTGTTGGATTGTCAGTCATTCCCTATTGCAATATTATCAGCTTACCATTTTTAATGTAACATAGACAATTTATTCTTCAAAGGCAGCAGGCACTGAATTTGTATATGAAACATTGAAATGTAAAGTTTTCTTAGTTACAGAGCTCTTTAAGGTATAATTATCTGGATGACTTTTACTTCTGAAAAGATTGTGCTTTTAAAGTAGTATTGGTGTATTATAATGATGGAAGTATGAGTGGCATTTTATGGTCAACATTTTCTGAAATGGGTAGCTTTATCATTATTTCATACATTTTGTTTCATTGCTTTCTAGAAAAATGTTCATTGCTTTCTAGAAAAATGTTCATTGCTTTCTAGAAAAATGTTCATGACTACAAATTTAAAATACCATTCTAACAAATTGTGATGTATTATATAAGGAATATAATTTATCATGAGGGTGAATCAAATAATACATACATGTGTGCATGGCCCTATAAATGTGTGCAAGGAGCTTATGGTTTGAAAACAGCTCAAAGGTTAACTTAATCCTCCACTGTCAGATGCATTTTCTTTTAATGTGGGTTTTCATGCCATTTCAATGAGAGTGAGTTTCAAGGGCCGAGAAGTTTACTGCTCATGCTGAGTCTGTTTTCATTGTGAGACTGTATTTAGCAAATGGCTATCAGTGCTTGTGCTATTTTATTTCAATATCTGTAATAACTGTAGAAGTAAATAAGAAAATTGGTTCCCTGTGTCTTTATTTAAAATATCTATGATTCTTTCCATGCGTTTACGTACAAGACCAGTCAGACTTATGGTCTATGGTTATCCATGTCAGTAGAAGGCCAAACCTTGTGCTAAGGATTAACTACTGCAGTCCTCCATTCACTAAGCATGAAGCCAATTAGTTGGCTAATTTTGAACAGTGATTTTAGAGTGCCTGATACCTCATGTTTCATGCTATCCAAGAGGTATCCCAGGATATTCTCAGGGTCTATTGAGGTAGTATTCTTTGACTTGGAGAGTGCATTGAAGACTTGCTTGCTAGTGATAGCCAGAGGATTTATGGTTGAGGGTGTCTTCTTGAGATTCACAGAATGTAAGCAAGGTAGTAAGGATGTAAATTTCAACTGCTTTACTTTTTGCTTGATTGACTCCCATGGGTACACATCTTCATTAATTGTCAGTGGCAGTATGACTTAGCCCAGCTAAAATGTATTTGCTGTTGAAAATGTAAGGTTTACCATTCCAAAAGGCTTAGTGTGACTGTAGGCCGTAGGAGTGATCATGCATTGCCAGGTGACCCATGCTGGTGAAAGGGAGGTAGTTGTGGCTCATAGCTTGGGTGTTACGTAGGGAGAGCACAATATGTTGTACCTATAGACCACAACACTGTGGAGCATGTGATGCCTAGACCCTGACAGTCCTTTAATCAGCAGCATTACTGGAGGTGTAATGAGCCACTACAGGGGTTATGGGCTGCAAGGGGAAGAAGAGTAATCTTGGGGGGGGGGGTCAAACTGATCTGTCCTTGTGTAAATGGAAAGATATTCTGTTTTTTGACTTACGGAAGATGTACCTTTGGAATGAAAATGTTCATGCATCGTGTAATTACTACTGTGGCATATACTTCTGTTCAGAGATCAGCAATATAAAGGGGGCGCGTGGCTTGGTCAGCAGTGTTAATGTGGATGTGGCTTGTTGAGGGGGCAGCAGCACTCTGGGAGTTGAGTACAAATTTGAAAATCCTGGCTACACCCCTGCTCTAGAGCATATCTCCATCTGTCCAGGGTCTCCTCAAACACCTGTTCCCTAATCTCACTACAGATCACAATGTCATCTGCAAACATAGTCTACAGGGACTATTTATTTGCTTTATTTGGGAAAACTGTGAAGACTGTGCATAAAGCATGTATTTTTGTCCAGATAGTACTTACTGCAGTATTAAGTTTTCCTTGCATAAATATGTACAAAAGCAAAAATCAACTAGTTTTATGTATTTATTTTTTGTTGTTGTCCAGGTTAGCATGAGAAACTTGTTAATCATTGGTGATGTTGAAACACATCAAACATTTTTTAATCCCATATCTGATAGTTTTTTTTTTCTTTTGTTCAGTAACATCATTGATAGAAGAGTTGCAATATATTTACTACAAAGGTAGCACTAGCCCATCATCAGATGCTTTAGGTTGTCTATTATTGAATAAGTAGGGTATGTGATGGCACACAGTGAGGACATTAGAAAATTTTTCAAACAGATTAGTAAGAAATTAAGGTACGAGCAACATGAAGTAACAGAACTAGCTGGGTCTGTTGATGAATGTACCGAGAAAGGGGCTGTCTCTGCAGTGTTTGGGGAACAGCGAGAGACCCCACAAAGTGTATGTTCAGAAACTGATATTGGCTGTTACATTCGATAAGACAGAATTGATGACTTCATGAAATTCAGGTTACTGACACAACCATACATCCCTCCAGAGAATTACAACTTCAAAGCTGACGCATCAGACAAGAAGCGAGCATTCCAATATAGTTGGTTGTCTCAGTATTCACCGTGGCTTGCATATTCTCCTCTCTTGAAAGGCCCACTCTGCTTAACTTGTGTATTATTTCCTCAGTCAGTTCATCGTGGGTTGCAAGGCAGCTTCATCACTAGTGTGTGCACAAAATATAATGCCTTCAATGAGTCTGCAAGAAGTCACATGCAATCATCATGGCACAAAGGTTCTACTGAAGATGCTGCCAATTTTTCTTGTACACGACAGAAGCCAGAAACAGCTGTTATTCCACAGCTAGATGCAGCAGTAGCAAAACAAATTGCAGAGAACCGAAAGAAATTGGAACCAATTTTATCTACCATTATTTACTGTGCAACCCATGACATTCCTCTTCGTGGAAAAGAAGGCTCTGGTGGAAATTTCTGTGACTTATTAGATTTTCGTATTGAAGCTGGGGACACAATATTAAAACAGCAGAGTGAAACAGCTGCAGGAAATGCTCGGTACACATCCCATAGGGTGCAAAATGAGTTGTTGGCAGAATGTGAACACGTACTTCGAAAGGAGATTGTTTGTGCAGCGCATAGGGCAATTGGATTTAATGTATTGGCAGATGAAACTGCAGATATCTCGGGCATTGAGCAGTTGTCATTGGGCATTCGGTTTGTTGATGGTGATTGTATTCGAGAAGAGTTTATGGGTTTTGTTCCCATTGTTGCGGGAGATGCACAGTCTGTATCAAATGTCATTGTTAGTGAATGCATAAAGTACAGTCTAGACTTGGAAAAATTACTCGGACAAGGCTATGATGGCTGCTCCATAATGGCAAGCATCCAGAATGGTGTTCAGGCAAAGATTCGTGAAAAGTATCCAAAAGCAGCCTTTATCCACTGCGCGTCTCACAGACTAAACCTTGTAGTCAATGATCTGAATGATGTTCCTGAAATAAGTAGTGCTGTTGGTGTTATCAAGAAGATTATTAATTTTTTTCGTGACAGTCCAAAACGACGAGTATTTGTACCAAATATACCTCTTCTGTGTGAGACACGATGGACTGAGAAATATAAATCCATTCGTGTGTTTAGTCAAAACTTTGAGAAAATATTTGACTGCCTCGCTGATCTTCAGAAGATTACTGCTGGTGAAACCAGACAAAATGCACATATATTACGCAGTGCTTGCTCTTAGGTTCATAGGTTCATAGGTTTATACTAGGCTATCTGCCCTAAGGCATTTATAAGCCTAGCCCAAATTTTTGTGGCTTACGCCACCCCTTATATGAAAAAATACTGTGCCCATTAGTTTGTTGTGCCTCTGTCCAGCAGTGACACAGAGATGATTCCTGGGGTAAACCTACGATCTCCCATCCACAGGTCTAGATTTCTCTTGAACAGAGTCAGCGAGGTGCTCTGCCTCACATGGACCGGGATTTTATTCCACAGCATAGGGAGTCTCTGAGTGATAAATCTATCCCTCCAGCACGTCCTATTTATATCCGTGCTAAGGTTTAAGTCGCTTGCTCTAGTGGTTTTGGTGGATTTGGATTTTTGAGGTGGAGCATGTCCATTAATTCCGGGTTGGACATGGCCTTGTATGTCAGGCACATGTCACCTCTGAGCAGACGGTATGCGACTGAATAGAGCTGGAGTTTCTTCAATCTGGCAGCATATGACAGATTTTGGAGTCCCTTTATCCTTTTGGTGAGGAACTTTTGGGGTCTCTCCAATTGCTGCAGATGTCGGGTGAGATACATCCCGAATGGGGCATTGTACTCAATCATTGGTCTGATAAGTGAAGAGTACAGGGAACAATGACCTCACTAGATCTGGATGTGAATCCCTTCATGATCAGGTGGGCAATGTAGAAGGTCTTTCTAACCACTTTAGCAATGTGAGTGTCAAAGAAAGGCCACTGTCAACCTGGGTCCCCAGGTCCCTGATAACCTCTTCTGTGCTTAGTGGATTGCCACCTATATGGTAGCTTGGGGTTACCTTGTTTTTCCAAGGGTATGACTATACATTTTTGGCGTTTAACTTCAGGCCATGGCTCTGGCACCAGCTATCTGTTTCCGTGAGTCCCTTCTGAAGGATATCCGTGTCCGATGCACTTTCCACTATGGCCCTGTTTGCAGTCGTCTGCAAACTTTGTCAGCCAAAGTCCTCCCATGTTGGCCTGTACTTCTGAGTAGTAGATGCCAAACAATAGGGGGCCAAGGACCGAGCCCTGTGGGACACCACTTGTGACCGGCTTGGAGTCTGACACAGCGCCAGCAACTCTAACCCTGTGGGTTCTGTCCTTAAGCCAGTTTGCAACCCATCTTGTGACATATGGGTTTACATTTAAGCTGGTAGTTTTTCTACAATACCCGAGTGGGGTATTGTGTCGAAAGCCTTTGCAAGGTCAAGGTAGGCTGTATGGACTGCCTTTCCCTCATCAATGGCCTTGGTGACTGTATCGAAGAAGTCGACCAAGTTCAAAAGGCATGATCTTCCCTTGACAAAGCCAAACTGGGTCGGGTCCAATGTCTGCAAGTCCCTATATCTTTGTTTATGAGCTCCATTATGATCCTCTCCATAGTTTTGCAGACTAGACTTGTTAAGCTTATGGGCGGTAATTACCAGGGTCCGTAGAGGCGCCTTTGTGGAGTGGGACCACAGTTGCCGTCGCCACTCCTTGGGCACGTATCCTGTGGTAAGGCTGAGATTAAACAGCTGCCTTATGCGGGTTTAATTCCTCATTTAGCTCGTGTAGCACACAGCCGGGGACACCATCCGGTCCCATTGATGCTGTGTTTTTAGCTTTAGAGAGAGCAGCTTTCACCTGCGCATTTGAGATGTCCGGGAGGCTACACTCGGCTG
The DNA here is from genome assembly GCF_019279795.1 of Protopterus annectens. NCBI lineage: Eukaryota > Metazoa > Chordata > Ceratodontiformes > Protopteridae > Protopterus > Protopterus annectens. Next base: position 410,557,863 of record NC_056748.1, on the reverse strand, counting down.
GGATAGTTATCTCTCCTTTAGGGGGGGTGAGGGGGGTGAAGTTTGCACTGAACCTGTCTGCCAGTATGTTGGCAATGTCTGTGGGTTCAGTGATTTTTGTATCATTTTGGACTAATTCTGAGCATATCTGGGAGTTTCCACCCAGGTTCCTAACATAGCTGAAAAAGGCTATCTTCATGCACGTTTCTTATTTCTCTCTTCATTATTGCAAATTACTCATCAGTTCTTGAGCCCATTGCCCAGATGTTGCAGTCTGTTCAACTTGATATAATAAAGGCTCAACAACACATCAACAGACTCATTGAAATATTCAAGGAGCACCGTAACCATGCTGAAGAGCACTTTAGGAATGACATTCTCAGTAAGGCAAGATCAATAGCAGATAAACTTGGTATTGAGTTAGTGTTGCCAAGGATTTGCAGTCGACAAACACACCGAGCAAACACAGTAGCCGTGGATTTTGAGAGTTATTACAGAACGAGTATTTATATTCCCTATCCTGACTCATTAGTTTCTTCACTGATGTCTCGCTTTTCCAGCAGTAACACTGCTCAGTTCAACTTATTTTATCTGCATCCTAAAATGATGCACAACCTAGAACGTGAAGAATTCAGAAAACGAATTGCAGTCAGTAACGAACTATATCATATCGACAATTTGGAATTAGAGATGATGAACTGGTTCGACTATTGGCATACGAAGGTTCCAGATATAGCCAAAACAGTGGACTTTGCTGACTTGTTGCAACACTGTGATTTCTTTCCTGCTGTTAAGCAAGCAGTTCTGATTGTGTTGACCTTACCAGCCACTACCTGCACCATTGAACGATCATTCAGCACTCTGAGACGGGTCAAGACCTGGTTAAGGTGTACAATGACTGATAGACTTTCAGCACTGTGCATGATTAGTGCTCATCGTGAATGTGTCATTCGTGAAAAGAAACAGTTCATCAGTAAAGTTATTGACGCTTTTGGCACCCACAGCAGACGCTTACAATTTATATTTGCACCACAGGAGTCATAGGCCTAAACTGACCATGTAGTTCATTCAGTGTGTTTTTTTTTTTTTTGCTTTTTAATTGCAGTTACCCACAAAAATGTATGATTTCTAAGCAAATGAGTTTGATACTACAGTTCCATTGGTCTTATTTCATACTTGAAATCCACAGACGATGAGGTGATTTCAAGCAGCACAAGCAAAGGATACTGTCATTGGTTACTGAAAAATCTGAAAATTAAACATGGAATCACACATGTACAGAGCAGCAGCAGCATAAAGACAGTAAATAAAAGAGTTAGTGAAATCTTTAAAAGGCTGTTAGCGCAGGGAGATTTTTAGTGAAAATTGACAAATCCTTGTTCTGATGCACTATCTTAGAACTGGATCCACAATACAGGTAGAAGCAGATCAAACCATGATATCCACTCAAGCAGCAAAAGTTAAGTGGAGTGATAAGAGGAAGGAGTTTAGTACGGCCAAGAGGGGTGACTCCCTGGACTTCTAAAGTATTACAGACTGCAATAAAAGGCTTTGTAATTATTAAAAGTTTATGTTGGTTCACCAAGAAGTTTAACTGGGCCCTTTTTGTTGTCACAAAGGTCAAAGGCATATACAAAATTATGTTCAGAAATGCAAAGTATAGCACAATAACAAGACAAGTTCACATAGGTACTTGCTAGTCTGTTGATCCGTAAGGATCTTTCGAAATCTATAACAGCATTCCCCTTGTATATCTCACATTTTATTAACCCTGAGGCAAGCTGAATATTAACATGATGTTCCTGTGTAAGAGGGACAAGGCTATTAAAATCAGGAATGAAATTAGGGTTATCCATCCAGATTATGGTTAAGTACAGTAAGAGATCTACTTTACTTTATGTGGAGAGGAAGATCATTCCAAAGAAGAGGGAGTCTATTTGATACACATCTGTCCTTCCCACATTTATGTTGCAGTACAGATTGACACCTGTTGAACGAGTGTTTATGCTCTCATTGCAATTATGAATGTGCAGGAGTTTTGACAGGACTATGAGGTTATGCACGTGTAAGACAAATCTGTCCTCAGTAGCCTTTGAGACCAAGAAGAGTGGCAAGGCTTGGAGGTGGTCCACATAGTTTTTGGATTTATGCACTTGATGGATGTTGACATTTAAAAGATGCCTTTAGGTGGTAAAATTATATCCAGAATCTGGAACAAATGCACAAAGCAAGGAGGATGGCCTCTCTGTTGTAGAAGTAGCAGACCACAAAAATCACAAAAACTGATAGGCCAAAGAAGAGCCATAAAGATGATACAGTGAACTATTGAGGATAAGGAGGACATGATGTATTGTTACTATTATGTAAACAACCCTAGAATTTCCAGACACAAGGTATATAAAAAGATTAAGAGAGACATTACAGGAATGAAACTGTCAGAAGCTTCAAATAAAAATGTGTCTAAATTACAACAGATGTGTGAAAAACTGTATGCATAGACCAAGAAACTTTGATCCGTTTGAAAAAAGAAGCATCCGAGGAGGTATGAATATATAAATAACAAAACCTAGAACTTTTTGTAAAGTATAAAAAAAGAAATATAGACATGGGAAAAAGAGATTTGATATGGTGCAATATTCATGCAAAGGAGAAAGCCAAATTAGTCAGTATAAAGAAGGCAGCCCCAAAGATATTCAACGAGAAATACAGGCGAAGGCATCCAGATATGCAACATTTCACAATAAAAGTCACAGAGGGAATGTAGAAAATAAGATTAATAAAGTAGAATTAAAAAAGCAAAATAGAAGTATAAGTTATGAAGTGCCTGGAAAGTGAAGGATTTGGTGTAGGTATAACACACAACACAGGTTACATCACAGCATGATGTAACAAGTTCCCAAAGTAAGGAGAAACAGAAAGATCCGGAGACATATGAAGAAGAAATATGGACATGGGAAAGAAAAGAGATTTAATATGGTGTAATTTCTATGCAAAGGAGAAAGCAAAACTAATCAATACAAAAAGAACAGCAGCAACGATATTTGAAGACACATACAGACAAAGGAATCTGGAGATAGAAAACTTGACAATACGGAAAATACAAAGACAAATAGAAAAAGTAGAAAAGGAGGCAGTAACGGAAAAATTATAGTAGTAGAAACTGAGGTTATGGAGTACCTGCAAAGTGAATGATTCAGTGTAGAAAATCTAACTCAGAAAGCATCACAAATCACAACATGATAAATCGATGGACATCCAATTAAGTGGAAACCAATGGAATGGGAAGCAATTGGTCACACATGCCAATGCCATATGAATATATTTAGGAATTTTCACAGGAAACCCGTATAAACATTCACTTGAAGCTGGACAGCAACAGAAGGAACAGGAAACTAAAACTGTGGAAAGTGTGCAGTCAATGTTGAGGAGTGATACTGATAGGCCAATGAGTTCCCATATGTCAGAGCAATGGATGACATGGGATGAAACAGTGTGCCACAGGAAGATGCTATAGAACTTTGTATAGAATGCTCACTGCAAATGGAAAACAAAAAATGTGTCCTCAGTTTAGAAGAAAATGAGCTAAGAGTTGCTTGATTTGGTAGAGAGAGACATTATTAAGATAAATTATGAAAACAGACTTCAGAAGGTCAGTAAAACCAAGAAAGTTAGAAGTTTGATAAAACAAGTGAAACAAGTAATTAGGACTGTCTATAGAGATTCATGTGATATAACAAAAGTAAACAGGTTATATTACTATGCAGCTAATTTGATAACTGATAAAGTTTTTGAGCCACAAGAACACAGGGTAGTGAGAGAAAGGAAGGTGAGAAATTGAATGCTATTATGGAAGCAAGTATCTATAAAGCAATTGAGACAGGGGTTGTCACCGTGTCACTGACTACAGAAGAGGGAACAGATTTACAAAAATACTTACAAAGATAGATGTGATAAAGGTAGTGCGCAGTATTAGAACAGCTTAGGATGTATCATGTACTATCGCAAATAAAGTAAAAATCTCAGCACAGGAAGAATAAGTTAGAATATACACAGATAAATATAAGGGAAAAGTACAAAATAAGCAATTTATTGATGACCCAACAATTTTTTAGAGAATTTGGAAATGAGGTAAAAGGAATTGACAAAAACAGATACATTTTGGAGAAGTACTTACGAAGATCATGCGCAACATAACAAAGATGCTAAATGGATAGAAGTAAAAGAATAACAAGTTTAAATGGACAAGATATGAAATGGGATGACATAACAGCCAGAGATTAACACAAAGTCAAACCCTATAATTGGAAAACCCCAGGCCCAGATGCAGTACATAACGTCTGCCTAAAAGTATTAACATCTTTGCACGAAGATTTATCCACGAGTAATAACTATGTATATACGCACCCCGAACAGGCACCAACCGAACTAAGAGGAGGAAAAACAATGCTCCTACTTAACAGTGAACTTGCATGCTACCCTAAACCAGTAACTTGCCTCATTTCTGACGATGTATAAACTCTGCACTGGAACTGATGCTGACAGAGTTTATAGTCATTTAGAAGAAAACTCAATTATGGCAGTAGAACAAATGGGCAATACAGAAGGTCATATGGAACAAAGGATCATTTGTTAAAGTCATTCTAGTTTACTGTAAAAGAGGCGAGAATCTAAGTAGAGCATGGACTAACTTCAAAAAAAAGAATCTGATAGTATCCCACACATTCAAGGACAAGAGTGCTTAAAAATGTAACATAAACTTTACACTGATTGACTACATTACAGTGATGATGATGAAACAGTGGCAGACCTCTTTACAATTAAGCTATAATAAAGGACAAATTATTATTCCAGGGATAAAAATTAAATGGGGGAAATTCTGGGGTGACTGTCAGTGACACCACTGCTATTCTTTCTCGCCCTATAATTTGGCTCCTAGAAACAAATAGTGTAAAGACCTCTCATCTTCTCTTTGTCGATTGATGCAAAACTGTATAGCTTATCATAGGAAGACCTGAAAGCACAATGACAAGTTGTCAAAACTTTTTCAGATGATAACAGAATGACATGACCATTTGGTCTTGATACATGTGCAAAAGCAACCTTCAAAGCAGGACAATTGCAGCATCAAAAAAACATCAATTTGGAACAAGAATGTGATATGAAAAAACTTGAGCAAGAGGGAGAATTTAACTATTTGACAATAGATTAAGGATCAATAAAACATGAACAAATGCAAATAAAACTTGGTAAGAAGTATTTTGGAAAACTTAAATTAATCCTGAAAACAGCATTGACTTCTAAAAACAAAATTCAAGCTGTGACTCAATTTGTTCTTCCTTTCCCAAAGTACAGTTGTGAGATGATTGGCCCCAAAACGTGTTGGATAGATTAAACAGGAAAACAAAAAGGATGCTTCATGCTCTCCAAATGATTTATAAAAAAATCAGTGCATACCAACATTATATATTCCCCCTTCTGAAGGAGGGACGGGCCTCCTTGAAATTGATTACATGTACAGATCTGCAATCCTGGGATGCACACATCTGACCTCACAAGACTCAACATACTGAAAGTTTTGAAACATGATTAGAATAACTATTGGTTTTGTTCACATTTTTGTGAAAGATGCACAGACTATGCATTCATTGACAATGACATTTAATACAAAGTACGGCCTAGACTTGGACAAGTTACTCGGACAAGGCTATGATGGCTGCTTCATAATGGCAAGCATCCAGTGTTCAAGCAAAGATTCATGAAAAGTATCCAAAAGCAGCCTTTACAAGGTTTAGTCTGAGAAGCACAGCACAGTGGATAGTCAGTGTGATCTGAATGATGGTCCTGAAATATGTAGTGCTGTTGACGTTATCAAGATTCATTTTTTTTATGTGACAGTCCAAAATGATGAGCATTGGTACCAAATATACCTCTTCTGTGGAGACATGATGGACAGAGAAATATAAATCCATTCATGTGTTTAGTCAGAAGTTTGATAAAATATTTGACTGCCTGGCTGATCTTCAAAAGAGCACTGTCAGTGAAACCAGACAAAATGCACATATAGTATTTTACTCAATGATTGCTCTTCATGCATATTTCTTATTTCTCATTCCATTATTGCAAATTACTCAACAGTTCTGAGCCCATTGCCCAGATGTTGCAATCTGTTCAACTTGGTAAAGGTTGAACAACATATCAACAGTCTCATTGAAATAGACCACATTAGGAATGACAATCTCAGTAAGGCAAGAATCAAGATCACTAGCAGATAAAGCCATGAGTAAACCGTTTATATGCACACCCGGAACAGACACCAACCTAGCTAAGGAGAAAAAATGCTCCTACTTAAGCCTGAACCTGCAAACGTCCCTGAAAATTATAGGCCAATAACTTGCCTCCTGACACTGTATAAACTGTACACTGGAATTTATGCTGACTGAGTTTATAGTCATTTAGAAGAAAGCTCAGTTATGGCAATGGAACAAAAGGACGGTTAAAGTCATATGGAATAAAGGATCATTTATTGTTAAAGTCATAGTGGAGAATTGTAAAACAGGCAAGAATAAGTACAACATGGATTGACTACAAAAACATTTGATAGTATCACACATTCATGTATAAAAGAGCACTTTAAAATGTATAACGTACACTTTACACTGATCGATTACATGACAGAGACCATGAAACAGTGGCAGAGCACTTTGCAATTAAGCCATGATGAAGGACAAATTATTATTTCAGGGATAAAACTTCAATGGGGAATACTCCAGGGTGACTCTGTCACTGCTGCTACTCTGTTTTGCCCTATAATTTGGCTCCTAGAAAGCAACAGTGTGGAAAGACCTCTCATCTTCTCTTTGTCAATGATTTAAAACTGTAGAGCTCAGAGGAGGAACTGAAAGCACAACTGCAAGTCAAACAATATAAGAGTGTCATTTAGTCTTGATAAATGTGCAAAACAAATCTTTAAAGCAGGAAAACTGCAGCACCAAGAAAGCATCAGTTTGGTACAAGAATGTTATATAAAACAACTTCAGCAAGAGGGAGTGTACAAATATTTGGGAATGGGAACTAATAAACGATCAACAATAAAAAATGAGCAAATGAAAATCAAAATTACTACGGAATACTTCAGATGACTTAAATGAATCCTGAAAACAGCATTTACATCTAGGAACACAATCCAAGCTATAAACCAATTTGCTCTTCCTGTCCTAACTTAATTTTGTGTGTTTGACTGACCTCAATGTGTTGCATAGATTATATAGGAAAACAAGGATGCTTCTTACTCACCAAATGATTTATAAAAAATCAGTGCATACCAAGATTGTATATTTTCCACATTCTGAAGAAGGGATATTCCTCCTTGAAATTGATTACATGTACAGATCTGCAGTCATGGGACTCCACACATCTGCTGACCTCACAAATGTAGTGAAAGTTTTGAAAAATGAGAATAAATCTAAGATACATGACTTCTCTGCTTTTCCCTGCTCAGGCTTGCAGAAGCATATCGGCATCAAGCAGAAATGGAAATCAAATCAGAAGTAGATAAAAATCGGGCAGCAACTGAATGTACCAAGAAACAAAAGAATACAAGGTGATGGACCAATTGAGAAGACGAAAAAATGTAGAAAATGCATAAATATAGATAGAAAATGCATAAATATAGATGCAAGTATAGAACACTTCCGGAAGAACCTCATGCTAATCAGGAACAAAAGCAGGAATGGTCAAGGCGAGGTGAATTCAAGCCAAGAGATGAAAGGTCAATATTGGCGGCACAAGATAGTGGACTATCATGTACACGTTGGTTTACAATGTCCATTGCACATGTGGGAGAAACAGACAAATGTAGGTTTTGTAAAACAGAACTGGAAACAGTTGAAGTTGAACACCTCGTTAATGGTTGCAACATACTAACAGTAGAAGGACACTGTATACTGACAAGCATAATAATGTGGCAAGACTGTTGTACTGGGCATTGTGCAAACATTATGGTACTGAAGTGGCTGAAAAACACTGGAAACATAAGCTGCAATTTAAGCATCATAGAAAATGCTAAAGCCTACATCACACGGGATCATCCTCCATTACCAACAGTTCAAAAGACAGATGCTAGAAAACCAGATATTAGTGGTCCAACAGAAGAAGACAAAAGTAGCATTGATCATTGAACTCTACATACCCACTGATTACAGTGTGTTATGTACAGAGAGACACAAAGTCAGACTCATACTATATCAGGATTTGCAGGCAGAAATGAGAGCAGTGTGGAAGAAAGATACCCAGACAATTCCAGAAGTAGTAGTAGTAGGAGCAATGGGTCTTATTAAAAAAGAATATACATTCGTATGTAGACATGTTACCAATGCATGTAACTCCATACGAATTGCAGGAGGACTGAGGAGTCATTACTGGGCACATTCATTGCAGGTACTCTGAAGAGCTGAAGAGCACTTTGGCAGACATCAAAGACTGACACAGTACTGATTTTGTGAACTTTAATCATACTTTGATTTAGGAATGCAGTACATTCCTGTCACGATGCTAGAAACCCAAAAGATTTGCTCTATCCATCTATCCACTTTCTAAGGAGGTACTACAAGGTAGGTAGGGAGATTTATGTGTGTCATACCTGTCAAATGTACAGATTTTCAGTGTCCAGATTTCTGCTTTATATTTTTAGTCTGTTCCTCATAAAAATCTTTTTTTTTTTTTTTTTTTTTGTACAAATCTCTGGGATGATGGGCTAACAATTAAAGTTAATAAATAATGACATAGGTTCATAGGTTCATAGGTTCATACTAGGCTATCTGCCCAAGGGCATTTATAAGCCTAGCCCATAGTTATGTGGCTTTCGCCACCCCTTTAGTTTGAATAAAAACTATGCCTATCATTTTGCTGTGCCTCTGTCAAGCAGTGACACTGAAGTAATCCCTGGGGTATATCTGCAATCTCCCATCCATTGGTCAAGATTCCTCTTGAACAAGGCCAGAGAGGTGCTCTGCCTCACATGTACCGGGATTTTGTTCCACAGCATAGGGAGTCTCTGGGTGATGAATCTGTCCCTCCAGCACGTTCTATTTATAACCGTGTCAAGGTTTAAGTCTCCCGCCCTTGTGGTCCTGAGGGATCTAGATTTTTTGAGGCGAAGCATATTCATCAAATCTGGGTTTGACATGGCCTTATATGTCAGGCACAGGTCACCTCTGAGCAAGCGGTATGAGACTGAATAGAGCTGGAGTTCTTTCAGTCGGGCAGCATAAGACATATTTTTGAGACCCTTTATCCTTTTGGTGAGGAACTTTTGGGGCCTTTCAAGCTGCAGCAGGTGTCTGTTCAGATACATTCCGAACGGGGCATTGTACTCAATCATAGGTCTAATGAGTGATGAGTACAGGGTACATGCATTTCAGTTTCAGACTTCATATCATTCAGAAAATGCATTCTAACACAAATCCTTTTATTCTAGCAACTTTCTCAATGTGTTCCCAGTTTTGGGCCTTACACATTACTTGTGCTATGAGATGAGATTGACAGGTAGTGGTGTGTATCAGAGGAAGGTAGTATACCCCATGGGCCATGCCTCAGTTATCCAGGTTTTTGCAGAACGTCCAGCTTTTTGCCTCATATTCCACCTGAAAAGGATTGCAGTTGCTAATTAGTGACAGACATTTTCAGTTTTACATGTCATATCCTTTAGAAAAATGCTTACTAACACAAATCCTGTTGCTATTCTAGCAACTTAACTTTATAAATTCATCAGAGCAATATTTTTAATCTGTTCCTGTTTATTTTAGGCTTTGTCCAGATTTCTTTTACTAACAGGTTAAGTGTGTGTGTGTGTCTGAAATGACCTACTTAGAGTTAGCAAGTGAAATTTATTTTCAAGGAATTGAGAGCTTCAAGGGAAGAGAAGTTTACTGCTGCTCATCATGCTAGGTTTGTAAAAATATGCAACTCTTTTGTTTAGCAAATGGTATCATTGTAGTATACAATTTTAAAGCAGTGTTAGTAGCACAGCAGGTAGCATACTTGCATCTTGATACAGAGGGCTGTAGCTTCTAATCCCACAGCATGTAAATGTGTATTTTAAGGGGGTGGGGTGCTGCAGTCCTGTCCTGAGTAAGTCCCTTTGGTGCCTAGTAACTATGAACCTCGTTTTCAGCTTGTCACATATTCCCTGTTGCAATATACCAGCTTACCATTTCTTTTAACATAACATAGGCAATTTAATCTTCTATGGCAATGGGCACTACATTTGTAGATGAAACACTGAAATATATGTTTTATAACAACAATCTCTTCATTAGTTTCAGATCTTTTTAATGTGGAATTCAGATGACTTCTGCAGACTGCAGAGATTGTGCATATGGACTAATATTGGTGGATTATAATGATAGAAGTCTGAGTGGTCTTTTATGTTTGAAATGTTCTGAACTAGGCAGTTTGTCATTACTGGTTCATATGTTTTGAATTGTTTCACTGCTTACTGGAAAATGTTCAAAACTGTAAATTTAAAATACACTCTAACAGGTGGTGCAGGTGCTGTACAAGGGATATAATTCAATTATAGGTTCATAGGTAGGTACTAGGCTATTGGCCCTAGGGCCTATATAAGCCTAGCCAAAGGTACCCTGGCTTTCGCCACCCAAGAAAATTATTTTCCTGTGCCACTGTCGAGCAGAGCCACAGAAGTGATCCCCGGGGTGAATTTCCTATCTCCCATCAGGAACATGAATCACCATACTTTTGCATGGGCCTAAAAATGTGTGCATTTGATATGCTTTGGAAACAGCCCAAAGGTAAACTCAACCTGCCACTGCCCAGATGCATTCTCTTTGAATGTGGGTTTCAATGCTGTTTCAATCAATGTGAGTTTCAAAAGCAGAGAAGTTTTAATGTTAAGTCTGTTTTCATTGCAAGACTGTTACTTTGTTTAGTAAATGTGAAATGCATGCCTCAGTGTTTCTGCTATAAAATTTGAAATAAAAGTTGTAAATTAAATCCAAATATCTGTAATCATTGTAGAAGTAAAGCATAAGACAGTATGCATACTGAGAGATTTGAACAGTGTCTGTGACAAATGGGGAGAAATAGCCACTCTGAAAGACTTCCTAGCTGAAATCTGGCTTTGTTCTTGCTCAAAACCAGGATAACCCAAATGTGAACAAGTACCTTTTCAGTCCTTATACCTCCTTACTCACCCTTCTTCACTTACTTTCTTACTACTATCTAATTCTCTTCCTTGATTTTGTCTCTAAATATACTATAAGCGTTTTGCCTCAATTCATATTGCAGTTCTTATTTGTATTAGATTAGCTTATCTTTAATTTCTCTACAAACTAATAACTATCTAAAATTTCTCTAAATAGTAAATGATTGTCATATGCATTGTATTTATTCTTAACCTATCTTTCAAAACCACTCTGAAAGTCTCCCTAGCTAAAATCTGGCTCTGTTCTTGTTCAAAACCAGGATAAACTATATCCCTGAAACAAACGTACCTTTTCACTCCATATACGTCCTTACTCTCCCTTCTTTACTCACTTCCTTACTGCTATCTAATTCTCCTCCCTACCTTTCTCTCTACGTACACCATAAGCCTCTTTTTCCATCACTTCATATTGTAATTCCTATTTGTAATAGACTAACTTACCTTTAATTTCTCTACAAACTGTCTAAGCATTTTCTAAATATTAAATGATTGGTCATATACCTTATACTGATCCTTAACCAATGTTTTTATATTGTGTCTAATTTGTTATAATTATTCAAACTGCCGATGCTTTTGTTTTATTTTTGAAGAATGTAACATTATTGTTCTTAAAAATGTTTTGTAATAATTTGGAACTTTTCACCCTGGGCCATCACTGAAAATGGACTTCTACCCAGTCGGACTTTCCCGATAATCAAATGTTGATAAATAAATAAATATTTGTAACACTATTACATACTGTCAGACATATACTGTATATGTGCTGCCATGCTAACCCAACTGCACACAGGACATGTGCAGAGGACTCAGACATTCCACATTTGTAAATGGATGCCCAGCTCAGCATGATTGTGCAGCATGCCCTTTGCTACATGGTACCTGACTTGCAAGGCTTTCGATGCAGTACCATGCTGTGGAGAGTGCAGCAGAACAGGAGGTCTTCTAGCATACAGGAGTAAATCTCCCACCTTGCTGCTTATGCTTCAACCCACCAGATTCCCATGCATGGCCATGTCCCATATGCATATCCACATCAGTTATAAATTAAATCAGGTTTGTCCCATAGAACATTTCCACTTACATTAAGGCAATTGTTTACTATATGTTGACATCTGCCAGTGTTTTCACCACTGTCAAGGATCTTTTGTATTCCGCACTGGCACTGTATGTCTTTTTGGCCTGCATATTTCACATGTTCACAAGGCTATCAGCACCATCCTGACATTGTAGAACTTCTTCTGCACTTACAAGTCAAGTGGTACAATGCTACTGCACTATTATGTGCACATTTTTCAATAGGGACATGTGATATTTTATACCTAGTCAGGTATATGGGCCATTGGCACAACAGCATACCTAGCAAATGTTTAGTCAATGTGTAGGTATTTGAAAGGCTAGTCATCATACACTGACAGGCTATTAATGTTTTGTTTCGCTCTTTTGTTGTCACTATTATTTTTGTTTCCTCCATTTATGTTACTCTGTTTTTGTTTTTTTACCAGAGCTGTGGTGTGGCAGCAGCCCATTCTCCACCACCATACCCATCTACTTCCTGCTATTCACCAAGTACTTCCAAGCCTACAAATAACATCAGGTGATGGAGATCTTGTGGTGGTGGTGGTGGATGATCTGGAGGGGTCATCAGTGGCCTCTGGCAGTCAGAAACTGGAGGCAGCACTGTACTTCCATCTGGTAATGATTCCAATGAGACATAGTTCATTATTTGGTAGGATATGGAGGAAATGATGGGGGACTTTGGGGACTGGCAGCTTGATGCCCACATTAGCTACCTGGAGAGGGTTTTTGTGCAGCATGCAGAGTTATACCATTGCCTGGGACTGACCTGTGTGCCATCTGAGGTAAGACCCAGAGAGGTAAGCAATTATGTTGGTGACTGACCTCCTCCTGGATCTATCCCAGGCAGCAAGATCAGAACCTGTGACTCCTACCCTATCCCCTATGATGATAATGATGTTTTCCTTCGTTGTGTTTCACCTCCTTCAACTGTTTGGGTTTATAGGTAGTTACGAAGCATGCACTTCAGGAAATCATTATAGCTTCATGGGCAAGTACTATGCAATTGTTCTGCAGACCATTTCAAGCCTAGCCAAAAACATATTCAAAACTTCCCTTTAGACTGAAGGAGGGTAAGACAAGACAGTCCAGAAAGTAATTTGAGGCTTCCCATCCAATTATCTAGGTTTACCATGAAGGTGGCAAGGCTGCTATTCTACTTGATAGGTAGTGGAAGCTTTTTCCAGAGGTGAGCAATATGTTGGGATATAACTCTATGAAGCCAATGTGTTTTATTTATGTGCTAATTAAGGTTTAATTCCTTTAACAGAAAATTTGATATACCAGTAGTTCTGCAAAGGAATATGAGATCAAATCAGGTTGGCTCTTTCATGGCACAAAAGACTAAACATAGATCTCCACAGAGGAGTCTGTATAAGACTAAGTATACAGAAAAAGCTGTAAGTCTCTCTTGATAACTAAGATGTTTGAGGCCACGGATCTTTTCAGGTCTCTCAAGTTGTTTGATATGCTTAGAGAAATACATGCCAATATTAGGCATCAACCCATATGTTACCAGATGGGTAGCTAACTGGCTCACTGATAGAACCCACTCAGTCAAAGTAGGGGAAGCCACCTCTAGTAGTACACCCGTAACAAGTGGTGTACCCCAAGGAGTGGTCTTGGGGCCTCTACTGTTTGGGATATACTTTTCTGAGGTGCAAACCAAAACCGGTGTCTGTGGCTGACCAAGTTTACATATGACTGCAAGCTGGGTGCTGTCTTAAATTTCCCCAGTGATGTGACCATCCTCCAAGAGGGCCTTACCCAAACTAATGACTGGTGCCAGAATCATGGCCTCAAACTGACAGCAAGAAAGGCATCATTATCCCCTTTGGGGAAAATGTCATCCCCACTAATTATCAAATTAATAACAATGTACTAAGCATGCAATCAGTTGTCTAGGACTTGGGCATCCAGGTTGATAGCAACCTGAATTTTGACCACCATGTATCCCTGTACTCCTCCCTTATCAGACCTATTATCGAGTACAATGCCTACTTCAGCATGTACCTTGCCAAGCACATGCAACAGTTGGAGAGACCACAGAGGTTCCTGACCAGGTAAATCCAGGGTCTCAAACACCTATCCTATACACATAGGCTAAAAGCCCTGTCCCTCTAGTCAGTCTCATACAGACTATTCAGAGGTGACCTGTGTCTGGCATACAAGGGCTTTTTGGACCCAGCCTTGATGGAGTTTCTGCATATCCATAAGACAAACTCCACTTGTGCAACCCACATGCAAGGCCTTAACCTGTTCTGTGACATTAATAGAATATGTTGGCGGGATAGATTTGTGTTCCAAAGACTCCCCTGTGTGTGGAATAGACTCCCTCTCCATGTCAAGCAGAGTACCTCTCTAGCCCTCTTTAAGAGGAACCTGGATGACTGTATGGAAAACAGAAAATACACACCTGGGATCCCTCCTGTGTCCCTGCTGGATAGGGAAACAGGTGCTGACTTTGAGGGAACATGGGCAAAATTCTTAGCTAGGCTTATAAGGGCCTCTGGGTCAATAGCCTAGTACCATTCTATGAACCGAAGAAGGTGCATTATAATCAATAATGGGTCCAATAAGATATGATTAAAGGGAAATTAAGACTTTTTTGGATGTAGTGGAGATGCCTTCAGAAATTAGATGTGCCAGATAAAAGGCTTTCTGAAGTACTCTGGAGACAGGATTGTCAAATGACAAGGAATTATCAACAAGACTACTCAGATGCCTTACAATAGTGTCTGATTGGAGGGGTGCATCTCCCATATGGTAAGTGAAACTGTTTTCTTTTTTTAACTGTTAACATGATCTAATCTATGTCAGCGCAATTGTAAGCCTGTTGAAGATCACATAACAACACACATTTACAATCATATGCAAACTTAGTTACTTACTTAGTTAACCATAGGCCAAAAGTGCTGGCCTGAAGGTCCGAGAAATATATGTCAAATAGGATGTCCAAAAACTTAGCTCTGTGGTATATCACCATTAACTGTTTTGCTTTCAGAAATGGCGCCTGCTACTCTAACCACATTGATTCTGATAGACAACCAGTTAGCTATCCATTGCATAATATAAGGATTTATATTTAGATTTACAAGTCTATCAACAATGCTTGCATAAGGAATAGTGTCAAAGGCCTTGGCCAGATCTAGATCTGCTATATGCACTGAATAACCACTATCCACTGCTTTAGTCACTTTTTCAAAGAAATTAATGAGGTTAAAGAGGCAGGACCTTTATTTGATAATGCTAACTTGATGAGGGTGGAGGGTTAAGAGATTTTTCATGTCCAGATTAATGAATTTTGAAATACTGAGCTCTATAGCTTTACATACGAGGCTAGTGGGTCTATAGTTACCAGGGTCTGTAGTTGAGTGACCCTTGTGTAATGGCATTCCACTGGCTGTTTTCTAGGCTTCAGGAATGTTATCAATGGAGAGGCTTAGATTAAAGATTTTAATGACTTTGTTGATAGATATTTTCTCAGACAGTCCATTGATAAGGTGTTATCCATTCTTGCCCATAACCAACTGCTCTAACTCTGTCATTATGTTTAAACATATCCATTGTCAACCCCCTCTCTTAGTGTAAGTACCTCCCCTTTGGTCTTTGTCTGTGTTTATGTTTGTTTATGTGCCCTGTTTCCATACCTATACCTTCTTTCCATATCCTGATTTCCCCTTACACCCTCCTTTCTTGATAAAAAAATAAAATTAGCACTTGGCCCCCCAAAACATACAATTTCTTTCCTTTTCTACTCACACACTCCATCTCTACTTCATCTGTGGGTTCCACTTCTTGATCTACCCCCTTTTTGTCTCTCCTTTACTGCCATTTCATCCTGATTTCAGTGAATAAAATGTCATAAGAGTATTGCTACAAGAGTTCTGCTTGTGCACACACATACTCATGTGCATGCAATATTTTTGCTACTGTTCTTTGGTATTTAAAGTGCCTTTGTCCTTGCTGGCACTGACACTTACGCAAGTGAGTTATTAATTAGTTAACATTTGTGGTGATACATTCCTGCTTAACTAATAATTAGCTTTGAGTTGCATTATGCCTCTCAGCATCTCTGTGCCAATACTTACTATATCCGTTTAGCATATTTATTAATCCCAGGGTTGCTCTGGGTCATATAATATGCAAGTGAAGAATGAGGGACTCAAATCCTAGAATTCTGAATGTAACTCATTAGCACCTCCTAATTTAAGTTGCCCATGTTATATTTTATCATCACAGTGACAAGGGCACAGCTATGTTCATAGGTGTGGACTAGGTTAACGGCCCTGGAGCCGATACAAGCCTAGCCCATAGGATTACCCTGGCATCGTGCCACCCGACCTTATTTCCCAGTGCCTCTGTTGAATAGACCCACTGGAGTGATCCCCGGGTTGAATTTTCTATTTCCCATCCACACATCAAAATTTCTCTTGAAGAGGACCAGTGAGGTGCTCCGTTTGGCATGTATGGGAAGTCTATTTCATAGCATGGACAGTCTCTGGGTTATGAACCTATCCCTCTAGCACATTCTGTTGATTGTAGTAATGAGGTTGAGGTCTCTGGAGCATGTGGTGTGGAGGGATTGGGATTTCTTTAGATGTAGCATTTCTAACAGAGCTAGGTCAGACATGGCTTTGAAAGTTAAGCAGAGATTACCTCTAAGTAGGCGATATGAGACAGAGAATAGCTGGAGTTTTTTGAGTCTGTCCTTATAGGACAAGTGTTTAAGGCCTAGGACCCTCTTTGTGAGGTACTTTTGCAGCCTCTCCAGTTGTTGCAGGGGTCTAGTGAGGTACATGCCAGATTGGGCACTGTACTCGATGATTGGCCTAATGAGGGAAGAGTAGAGGGAGACAATGACCTCTTTCTTCCTGAATGCAAAACCTTTAGTAAAGAGATGTGCTACATAGGACTTTCTGACCACAGTGGCAATGTGATGGCCAAAAGAGAGGTTGCTGTCAACCTGCGTTTCCAGATCTCTAACACCTTTGTGCTCAATGGACTACCATTGATGTGGTAATTCATAGGAAATGTTTTTTTCCCAAATGGGATGACAACACATTTTTTGGCACTGAGCGTAAGGCCATGGTTTTGACACCACTCGTTGGTCTCAGTGAGGCCTTTTTGTAGGATGTCAACATCACTTGGGAGAGTTAATAATGGCTCCCAACTTGCAATCGTCTGTGAAGTTTGTCAGCCAGAGTCCCTTCATGTTGGCTTGGACTTCTGAGAAGTAGATACCAAACAGGAGAGGACCCAGGACCGAACCCTGTGGGACTCCACTCATGACTGGTCGGCAGTCTGACTTGAAGTCAGCTACTTTCACACTGCGGGTTCTATTTGTGAGCCAGTTTGCAACCCACCTAGTGATATAGGGGTTGATGCCTAGCTTAGTGAGTTTTTCTATGATTCCTGAGTGAGAAATGGTATCAAAGGCCTTGGCCAGATCAAGGTAGGCTGTATGAACCACCTTGACTTTATCCACAGCTCTGATGACTGACTCAAAGAAGTCAACCACATTGAGCAGGCATGATCTACCCCTCACAAAACCAAACTGTGTGGGATCCAGAGTTTGGAGATTCCCTATATTCTTGTTTATTAGATCCATGATGATGCGTTCCATAGCTTTGCATATCAGACTTGTCAGGCTAATGTGGCGATAGTTCCCAGGGTCTGTAGTCACTCCTGCTTTGTGGAGAGGGATGACTATAGCAGTGCTCTATTCAGTAGGGACAAAGCCTGATGTGAGGCTGTGATTGAACAGGACACACATGTGAGGTGCCAGTTCACTCTGTAGTTCATGTAGAACACAGCCAGAGATATTGTCAGGTCCCATAGAAGCTGTATTCTTGGCCTTGGACACTGCTCTTTTAACCTATGTAGCAGTAATACTGGGTGCGTGGCAATCTACTGGTATTGTGATTGGTCCTTTGGTGGGTAAAGCAGGCACTGAATCTTTCAGCCAATATATTGGCAATATCTGTTGGCTCGGTATAGTAGGTACCATTGTGCAGTAGCCCTGAGTAAATCTGGATATTGCTGTGGAGATTCTTTACATAACTATAGAAAGCCTTGTGGTTCTCTTTACTATCTGCTGCAATTCTGTTTTCATAGCTAGCTTTAGAGGATTTGATGAGGTATCTCAACTTTTTGAGGCTGATAAGGGAGTTTTTCCAGTCTTGGGACTTCACCTTATTCCGCATCAGTTTCCTCCTTCTGTTGTAGAGTTTGTTTATGGCAGGGGATCACTAGATTGGATTCCTTTTTTTGGAAGAGAGCATCTAGGTTCTGTTGGGTATGGCTAGAACCATGCATTTGTCTGTGTATGTGTTCATACAGTGCATTGGTATATGATTCAGTGGTCATGCAACTATTTTCCATTTGCATAGGTGCCATGAAGTTAGCCATCTCTGTTTTTAGGAGCCCAAAGTTAGCTTTAGAGAAGTTTTTCATGGTGGTTACCTTTGTGGCGGGGTGAGGGGGCATGGATTTTCAAGGTGATTAGTTTGTGGTCAGATCTAACCAGGGAGGAGTTGACTATTGTTGTAGAGCAATTCCCACCCATGTTAGTAATGACCAGGTCAAGGATGTTGCTACCTCTAGTGGGGGGTAAGAACGAGCTGGTCCAGGGCATTGGAATTAATGAATTCCAGGAAACATTGGGCACGTGTATTGGTACATGAGTAGTTTTCCTAGTTAATGGAGGGGTAGCTGAAGTCGCCCAGTATGAGAGTGTTAGTTTGGATGCTAATATTCTCCAGGGTACTTAGAAACGTGTAGTGTGAGTCTTGGGACATGGTTGGGGACCTATAATAGGCTATGATCTGAATCGTTGTCTTACCCAGTGTTAGCTGCACCTGAAGTAACTGATGTGCTACATTCACCCTTTATGAATATGGAAACACCACCACCTTTGGAGCTTTGATCCAAGTTCTGGGGCCTAAATAAGGTTCACTGTCTGTAATTACAGAAACTATGCAATATGTTTTGCTTTTATGTTTATATTCTCCTCTAAAATATATGATATATATTATCATAATGTGTGAACAGGCATTCTTTTTACTGGACATCCTGATTTTGCACCAATTAACATCAATTCATGTATTGCATCATATCCTATTTAACATTATAATAGTGTCTATTATAATATTTAATAATTTTCTGCTTAAATAACACATCACAACATTGTTTACGACATCCATTTTGTAAAGGGCAACAGAAAATTATTTCATAGCTAGTTCACAGTTACAGTCAAGAAAAGCTACTGTCTGAAATGTGAAAATACATCTGTGCCTAAGGAAAGATCAAGTTGAATAACCAATGTGTTTTTTTTTCTGCTAAAAGAAACAACATCCTACACACTTTCATTGTACAGCTACAAATATACATCTGGGTTTGTGTCTCATTCAGCTGAATACAGTTTGTCTCCCACATAATCAACTGTTCTATGAAATAAGATAGAGTACAGTTACATTACTGAACACGCTGTTCTCTGGCACATACTAAGGCTTTACACTTCCTCTTGTCATCTCCTTTTGCACTTCTTATCTGACGTAAGCAACAAAAAGGATATGCTTGAAAAATTACATCATTTTCCTAGAAACTGAACACTGACTCATTTGGCAACTTTGCACATATTTAAGTTAACTTTATCATCTATGGACGTTTAGCAGAGTATTTAAATGGCTGAAGGTAAAGTATCCTATGCACATTATTTATCTGAGCACTGCATAGCTTTTAAAAAGTGAAATGGTGGGACAGAGAGGAAAGAAAGACTTTAAAGTCATGATTGAACAAAGTGATGTTCCATGTCCTCATGAAGCAGGCAACCTTCCTTAGATAAAAAACAGAGAATGTTAGCAGGTTCTGTGAGAGAACCAGATAGCTATTCATTGCACAATATAAGAATATAGGTTCATAGGTAAGTACTAAACTAGCTGCCCTTAGGGGACATTTTAAGCCTAGCCATTTTCCCTTTTTGTGCTCAAAATAACCTATCCATTTAGTTAAAGACTGACCTTACCCATCCCATGGTCTATAATTATATATCACCCCTAATGAGAATAACTGGGATCATACCACAGATAATTTTAGTGGACCAATGCCAGGGATAAAACATTTAAGAGCCGCATTTGTCCATTAACAGTAGAGGGGGCAGTCCTGGGGTAAATTTTCTGTTTCTCATCCATAGATCTACGTTGTGCTCGAAAATGAAGAGGGTGAACTTTGTTTTATGTGGATGAGGAGTCTGTTCCATAGCAGCTGTATCCTCTGTGAAACATAACTGTTCTGATGATGTTGCAGAGGAGGTTTAGATCTCTAGACTAAGTATTTCTGATGCCATTTGACTTGTCAGTAAATCCATCAGTAATGGGTTGGAGGATGCCTTGTATGCCAGATACAGATCACCTCTTAGCAGTCTGTAGGAAATCGAGTATAGTGACATGGCTTTGAGTCAGTTCATGTAGGACATGCTGTTTATTCCTTGTATTATATTAGTAATATATCTCTGCCGGCATACACAATGTAATGATCCAAATGGAGAGATGATGAAATCAGCAAGAAAAGGAACATAATTTTGCTAGAACTTAATTCATTCTCAAATTTTGGTGAGTACCTTCTTGCTTCATGTGGTCGACCCTGTTTTCACAAAATCTCACCAATATGACACTGAAATATACATTGTATCTTATATAGCATATATCATAAAAAGAGGTAGGTTAAAAAAATAAGAAGTCAGCTGAGTGCACAAGTCCCAGGATAAAAAAAGTACCCAGTTCTGGTATACACACTGGTGCCAGGACTGGAAAAATGTTAGTGCATAATCCCCAAGACAAGGAAACATACGTAAAAAATAGGGTTAGGAAAGGCTCAGGGGGAGGATGCCACCCCACCCCCCCCCCCCATTGTGGAAGGTAGTAGTAGTAGTAGTCCACACAAAAACTGATGGGACAAAAATGAGCTATAAAGATGACAAAGTACATTATTGAAGATAATGAAGATATTATGTTTTTTTTTTTACTTTTATACAACAAGCACAGACTTTCCAGATGGAAGACATTCAGAAAGATTAAGAGAGAAATGAGAGGAAAGAAAAACATTTGCAAAAGAAAATTGTCAAAAGCTTCCAATGCAAATTTACACTTAGTAATATAACATGTCCATGAAAACAAACATTACATAGATGAAGAAACTTTGGGCTTCCGGGAAAAAGAAACAACTAAGGAAACATGAAAATATAAAGAACAAAATCCTGAGATTTTTGTAAGGTATAAAAAGAAACATGGAAATGAGAAAAAAAGACATCTGATTTGGTGCAATATTTATGCCACAGAGAAAGCCAAATGAATTGATACAAAAAAAAAAAAAAAACAGCTGCAAAGATATTTGAAGAGAAATACAGGCAAAGGCACTCAGATATGTAAAATTTTGCATTGCAACCATATGAAAAGAAAGTGGGAGTGTAGAACAGAGAATCAGCAAGGTAGACAGTAAACAAATAGAAACTGAAGTTATGGAATACCTGCAAAGTGAAGGATTTAGTGCAGAAAATCCAACACAGGTAATGTCACAGCATGATGGAGCAATGAGTCCACAAACTAAGGAGAAACAGGTGGAACAGGAAGCAACTGATTACTCGCCACATGATGATGTTCTGGAGCCTTCAGTACAAAAGTTCAGATGGAGTTGTACAGCAAGGGAAGGAAACAGTTGCAAATCTTACCCAGGCAATGCTGTGGAGACATGGGCTAATGGTTCCCATATGAAGGAGCAGCAGATGATGCGGATGAAGTTGAACAGGTTTGAACAGGATATGTCACAGGAATATGGTCTGGAACTTTCTGTAGAATGGCCACAGGAAACAAAGAGCAAAGAATGTGATCTCAGTATAAAACAAAATGATCTAAGGCAAGAGTGGTTTGATTTAATAGAGATAGATATATTAAGATCAATGAAACAAAGACCCAAAATGTTAGAAGTTTGATAAAACAGATGAACAAACTAATCACAACTATTAACAAAAATGCATGTGATATAAGAAAAGTAAATATTATGTATTACTGCCCAACTAAATTATTAACAGATAAATTATTACCACAAAAACATAGAGCAATAAGGGAAAAGAATGAAAGAAATAAAATGCCATCATGGAAGCATCAAACAGAGAAAACTTTAAAGCAATTAAGACAAGAAGTGTCACTCTTACAAAATATATAAGAGAGAACAGATCAATAAAAATGTTTAGACAGAAGAGGCAAAAGCAATGCACAGAATCATAAAAGATCAGCATCTATCATACATAATGCAAATAATAAACTAAAGATATCAACACAGGCAGAAAAAATGAAATGACTTGCAGATAAATTTAAAGGAAAAAATAAGCAATTCAATGATGACCCAAAAAGTTTTTTTTTAGAGAACTGGGAAACAAAGCAAAAGGAAGAGAAACACCATCAGAATGAAGAGATAGACACATTTTGGAGAAATAAATATTTCTACAGATCTTGTGAAATATAACAAAAATGCTGAATGAATAGAAACATAAAAGAAACTGTAAGGAATTCAAATTTACATGAAATGGGAAGATGTAACAGCCAGAAAAATTGAAGCAAAATTAAGAAAAGCTCCTAAATGGAAAACCCCAGGCCTAGATGCAGTAAATAACGTATGGTAAAAAGTCTCAACATCTTTATACAAATATTTAACCCTGAGTAAGAATTACTTCTATGTCCATATTGAACAGACACCAAACTGGATAATAACAGGAAAAATAATACTCTTCCTTTAGAGTGAACCTGTTAGCCATCATGCCTTTCTTATTATCAATTTTTAAGCTACATTATTACTTGTCTGTCTGTAAATTATTACTAGCCACAAAAGCAACCCAATTTGATCTTTTACCTGCAGTCATCATGCTATAAATACATGAACTATTATTATAGTACTTTATTTTTCTAGTCAAAATAATTAGCCAATATATGTTAAATTCTCTAATTGTTTGTGTTAAAATGCTATGTTCATGTCAGAAATATATACAAATCGTGTAAGTAAACTTGTGTACAGATGTTTTACCCTGCAATTATAAAAGTGAATCTGTGCAACTTATATGTGAAGCTTTTGTCCCTGGGACTCTGCTGAAAATGGGTTTTACCCAGTCAGACTTTTCTCAGTCAATAAAGACAAAAAAACTAAATAAATCATGGCAGCAAGAGCTTGATCATAAGATCTCCACCTCAAAGTTCCATGGTTCTGGGTTTTGTCCTGACCTTTGCTGGACATCTGATATATATATATATATATATATATATATATATATATATATATATATATATATATATATATATATATATGTTGTATTTACCTTTGCCCTTGTGGACCACATTACGGTTTGAATGGACTATGGACCTACACACTTGTACCCAGAAATCAAATGCTAAGTAAGGTAAGTCTCCTAAGTATGTAGACTCAGAAAACTCTATAGTTTAAGCACTTTTTAATTAGAAAATGTAAAGACTTCTAGATGTTCTGAAAGTAATGTGACTGCTATACAAATTTTATTCAGAATTTCAGTTACTTATATCAGGATCCCCCAACTTGAAGACCAAATATTAATAGTTGCTAATATAACTTCTAGTCACAGTCTGGCAATGAAACTACATTATAAAAATAACGTTTGTCAGAAAAAACAAGAGATTTTTAGCAACACTGGCCTTTTAAAGGGAAGTTCTGAAATAATATAAGAACACTATCTGATTCAAGTGCATTCATAAAATCACTGCTGTACACAAGAGCATGGTGATTATGCTCTAAAATCAACAAAAGGACAAGCCTGTTGTGCATCTTTATGAAATAAAAAGGGACCATAACAAACTGTTAGGCGAATTTCACTGTTATTAAGCTCTAGTCTCATGTTAAACTTCACAGAGCACCTACCAAAAAACAGCAATGAAAGTATTTTACAGCTTTAAAAGTTGTAATACATGTCCCACTGCCCTCACATACACATACGCAAAAGTGTTTCAGAGTGAAGTGGCTTATAGTTTCTAAAGATTTTACAGGGTCTATTTTACTTTTATTCATTTTCTGGGTCCAACAATATGCGGTGTAGAGTGTACAAAGTTGTAAAACGCTTTAAGCTACTACACTTTTTTTCTTTAACTGGTAGTATATCAGAGTAGCTAAAGCTCCACATTTTATGTCAAACAGTGTGATACCACTAACCCCTGGATTTACTAAACGTCTGGCAGGACTAGTTTAGTCCTGTACGGACGTGCCCGTTTAGGAGCAGGACGGTAGCGTGCCATGCAGAGTAATGAAGACGTGCTGGCCGAGCTCCTAGGCTTACATGGAGCGTGTATGAGTGCAGTGGGCATGTCTGAGAGCAGAACCCTCAGAATAAGTATGCCCCTGCAATGTCGAATAGCAGAAGCTGTTAAGAAATGAGCGCGATCGCTCACAGATGTTCCCATATCCTCACCAACAGACCCCCATGCGTACAACAGCAACAGGACATATAAAGTAAAAGATGAAACCCATCTATAGCATTTAAAACACCGATCAAAGCTAACCGTAGGTGCACGGGTGTGCCCATCGCTTAGCTAAGGTTAATGTAGCTGAAATAGCAAAAGTAGGATAAAAATCAGGATATGTGCAAAGGAAGTAGTACAGCAATATTGTAGTGGGCAGAGCATTCACCTCATGGGCAGTCAATCCCAGTTCGTGTCCCACTACAGTACATTCCATTTCCATGTCAAATACTGTTATGATCAATATATTTAGTTGTATAACCTAACAAATAACATATATGTGTGAACTGGAGTAGGAAGCAGTGTAATGGATGATAACCCCATACACTTGACAAATCCACCCCCCCCGCCAAGAACCAGTAGACTATTACTGTTGAAAATAGATCAGTAGTAAGGATAAATAAGCACAATCAAGCAGGTGCAAGTCTGCATGACAGAAAGCAGTGCTTACACAGAGTAGGCAACAGAGAGGCTAACCATGTGTAAGTGGATGTCACCGGAAGTTAGCAATGCTTACCGTCGTCCATACCCGCTGAAACAGTCTAAAAGTGCTTTAACCACTCCGTATCCAATGGGCCTCATTCTGGCCAGCAACAAATTAAATAGTCCCTGCAAGGCCCAAACCCAGGAGCCTCCACACCATAGGAAATGTGATTTACTACTAAGCCAATGCAGATATACAGAACCCTGATGTTTCCACAAACATAGCATCCAGCAATACAATTCAACATTACAGGACATGTAGCTAAATATGAAGATGTTTGCATGCGTGTATATCTATCTAACTAAATAGATATATACTTCTCCCTCTCTGTATTACATATGTTTACATATATAAACATACATATATATAAATATCAGCATATACATATATACATGTGCAGACATCCATACATCTATATGTCGTTGGATGAATATACAGCAATATATATATATATATATATATATATATATATATATATATATATATATATATATGTGTGTGTGTGTGTATGCATACATATACATGTATATATATATATATATATATATATATATATATATATATATATATATATATATATATAAATGTGTGTGTGTGTGTGTACTTAGATATATATCTATGATATGAGACAACACATAAGAATGACATATATGACCACAGGCACCACCAATGGAGGTGAGGGGTCTCTATCAACATACTTGTTACACGTACCAATACCCCCCCCCAGCCAAACAGGTGAAACATACAAACAAACACACAAAGTAAATAAACCACTGCTTCCCAAACCACAGACAGGATAATACCAGTGGGATAAACATTGTGGACCTGCTAAGTCTAATCTACAAACAAAGGCAGGAACGTCCTTTGCGGGACAGCCCAAAAATTGTAGGATTTTCGGATTTCCGCCATTACACAGATGCCTCAAGGCAGGGTGCATATGTACCCAAATTACAAGGTCAGGAAAGCCTGATGATCTATGGGTCGAGACAACGTACGTGATGGGTCCCAAGAAGTGGAGAGTGGGCAGTGTGTAGTGGTGTGGTTAGACCCAACCTGCACCCAGAAAAAGGATGAGTGCTGCGGAAGAGGAGTGGGGAGGGGACTATGGGTATGTAATTATGGGTCGAGGCATGCAGGTGTTGGCTGGAGCGGTTCTAATCTGACCGCCTTGTGGATGTAAGCAATAGTGTGAATTGGGCAGAGCTGTCGCTTAACGACCAGCCATTCCCGGTACGAGTCCCACTGCAGCACAGTCTATTGTAGGTGGCAAGGCACGTCATAACCAATTCTGTTGGTGCAAAACCCACTAAATAACACCAAATAACACATGGTTGCAGTTCCCTACTGTAGACATGTAATCTGTTCTAATTGGCAGCACAATGTATTATTGTTGTCCTCACCCACACTAAGGGGTGTGAGTGTCCAAATCTACCTCCAAATTCAGTGTATATGCACAGCTGTTGCTGCAGAAGAAATGGCCAGCTGTGGCCCTTCCTTTCAGCCGTCCTGCACATCACTAGCTATTTCCCCTACTGTCATTCCCTCATTGTGCCCCTTTAACACCACTTACATATCAACCCCTTTTTCTTTTTTTTTTGAAAGTTTAAAGTTACAATTAGGTGACACCCTCTTCCCCAACTATATTGGCAGAAGCTGGAACTCACTACCCACATCTGTTACCTTAGCTGTCTCAAAGGACACATTTAAAAAACACTTGTAGGAACACCTAAAGCACACTTGGATCTGCACATACTCACCACCTGGCTAAATCCCCCCACCTTGCACTCTGTACCCCTACATCAACTACTGAAACTGACACCTCTTTGTCCTGCCTCACATACATATCACAACATCCTTTAAACCTCCCCTATTGCACCACTACCAATCATTCCGACAACCTCATATATAGTTACAATGTCTTCCCCTCTACCTAACTACCTACCTACTCCTTCACTTTTCACGTCTACTCTACCAAACAAGTATGGAATAACTAAATCTAACCTGAATACATGAGTGTATCCTATCCACAACTGTTAAAATGGAATCTAACGTCACTTTAAACCGATCTTTGTTAACCGTCATACCTGACATGTAAACTTTGCCTTAGCATGAATAATACCGACATGTTAACTTAAACGAAGCATGAATAATATGTTACTCTGCTCTGTTAAGTCTGTCACTGTCTATGAATGTGAACACCTCTGTATTACCTGTAATGATTAGCTGAGTCTTGCTGTGGAGCCTGTCTCCCTGGGCCTCCGCTGAAAATGGACAAGCATCCAGTCAGAGTTTCCTGGTCAACAAATGTAAATTAAATAAAGTAGCACTGGGGTAAGCGGGAGTAAGCACGTTTAAGCAGCAGTAAGCGGGTTTATGCCTGTTTGCATGGCGGTAAGCAATGCCTACAGTGGTTAAGCAATGTAGAAGCTAACTCAGTGTAAGACACCATAACCAGAGGTTAGCATTGCTTATCCTTGCGCAAACCAGTGCAAACCTACTTACTGTTGTTCAAAAGTGCCTTAGTCACTTTGTAGCCAACAGCTGTCATCATGCCCAGCAACAAATTAATCTGCACTCCCATGTTGCAACCCCTGGACCCTGCACACTATAGTCAACATGACGTACCACTAAGCCATGGCAGATACACATACAGTTGCTGTTATCACAAACATATCATCCAGCACAGTCATTCAACAGTATAGGAAATGTCCAAAATCAGAAGAGGTTGATACTCCACAACAAACGAAGCAAACCAGATGAATGAAAAGACAAGTCCTTTATTCGAATAAGTAAACGCTTTCACGTTGCTCAGAACACTTCATCAGACTTCAACAAACCATAAAAATTTGAATCAACTTATATATAAGTAAAACACCAATGAAAATCACATTAGCAAGTCACATGCAAGTTACAAAAATACATCATTTCCTTTCCATAAAAATTACATAAAATAAAATATATAAATATATGCTAATAAATGAATAGTAGAAGTAAAATGTTAAAACATACTAAAACATATATTAGATAATGAAACATATTACTACTGTTTAATGTTTCAAAGGTTTATCTAATAAAAATGGTCTCAATGAAAATTTATCATTTAGACCATGACCTTTATTCGCAGATAGCTTAATTATCCACTTTGCCTCAGCTTTTTCTGTCTTATTGCCAATATTACCAAGTCTTTCTGTCTCTGTTAACTGTCCTATTACTAAAAATCTAAAGGCATGTGTGGTGTCATTTTGTAGTACATGCTTGGCTAGGGCATTCCTTTCATTCTCTCTATGTATAGCATACAAATGCTCTCGTATCCTTTCTCTTAAAGTTCTGTTAGTCTTTCCTATATAGAAACAATAACATTTTATGCAGGATGTTAAATAAATCACATTTCTTGACTTGCAATCAGCGTATTCATTGAACTCATATTTAACACCAGTGTCTGGATGTATAAAAACATTAGATTTCATTATATATATACACTGGTTGCAAGAGCGACATGCAAATGTACCCTTTCTCTCAGAGGAGATCTTATTTTTAGGCACTCTCTCATAACAAAGCATACGTTTCAAAGATTTAGTATTCTTATAGCTAAAAGATGGTTTCTCACCCACTAAGTCTTTTATACCATCATCTAACTGTAGAATATTCCAATGTCTCTTAATAATGTTGACAATAGAAGTATTATTATTAGTAAAGGGTATCACTAGTCTCCTCATCATTATTCCTCACTATAGGTCTCTCATCTATACTGCCTTGTTTTTTAATAAAAGGACGTCCTAGATGTGTACGTTCGAAAGTATCCAATGAACGCATATCTCTATTGCAATAACCTCTATGTCTAAAATCACGTTCTATAGTTTTTAATGAATTAGAAAAAAACAAATCATCACTAGTTATGTTAGAAAAACGTTTCACCTGATTATTTACAATGTTTTTATGTATATGGGGGGGATGCATGCTACTTCTGTGAAGAATAGCATTCTTCCTACATGCCTTCCTAAATACTTCTGTTTCTAGGGTATTGTCTTTTTTGCTCAATGTCACATCTAAAAAATCAATTGTGTTATGTGAATACATTTCAGTCAACCTAAGAAATGTGGTAGTTACATTAATATATAGAACAAACTCTTTCAGGAGCTCTAATGTGCCTCCCCAAATTAAAAAAAGGTCATCCACAAAACGTTTATAATATTTTATATAAGTGGAGTAAGCCAAATGTTCTAAAACATACGTATTCTCCCAATATGCTAACACAAGGTTAGCATAAGAGTTTGCACAAGATGTGCCCATAGCTACTCCTTTAATTTGAAGGAAGTATTCATTATTAAAGGTAAAAACATTGTGACAAAGAACCATTTCTAACAACATTGTGAGTTTAATAACTTGATTATTGCTAAGTCCTTTATTTAACAAATATAACCTTAAGAAATCTATCCCTACATCATTAGGTATGCAAGTGAAAAGAGAGACAACATCTAGTGTTACCATATAATCTGTAGTTTCTAAAATATTGTTCTCATTGAAAGGTGCTAGTGTTTCCAAAAACTGTTTTGTATCACGTAATATAGATTTAGTAGATTCCACGACTGGTCTCAAATTTTTTTCTAGAAAAATAGATATTGTCTCAGTTAACCAGCCTCTGCCAGATACTATTGGTCTAAGAGGAGGATTATGTGTAGTCTTATGTACCTTAGGTAAACCTCTAATTACTGGTATCACAGGTTTCTCTATCAAAAAATATTTGTACAGTTCTTCATCAATAATCCCACACATCAACATGTCATATAAATCTGCATGTACTGTTTTATTAATTTATCTAAATCTGACATGCTCAATCTCTTATAAGTAGTAGTGTCTGAGAGCATTTCTAACATAGTATCATGGTAGTAGCCGGTATCTAGAAGCACTGTAGCTCCCCCTTTGTCAGCTTGTCGAATGACTATACTAGTATTGTTCTTTAAATCATGAAGGGCTAACTTCTCTTCCTTGGTAATATTGTAAAAATCAAGTTTTGTATTGTCAGATTCAAAAAACTTCAACAAATCATCACTGCAAGCTCTTTCAAAACTTTCCAATAAAGGATGTATAGCAGGCATATATGTAGAAGGTTTTTTAAAAGACAAAACATCAGTATTAGAAGCATTGTTGCCAAACTGTAAACCAAGTGCAATATTTCTAACAAAACATTTTATGTCAACAATTAAATCACTTACATCAGTCCTCTGAGAGAGAATGAAGGACAAACCTTTGTTCAAAATCTTTCTTTCATTGTCCATAAGCATGTGACTGGAAAGATTAATAACCAAGTCCTGGTTACAGTTTTGAAAGTTTTTTTCTGAAATTCTAACTGGCCTCCTGATATCTTCCTTTTCCTGGTGGTTTGTGGACTCCAATTGCGCCTCATCTCCTGTCGAAAAGGGAGTGGAAAACGGAGAGAAGTGTCATTAGATTCAGCTGAAACAGTTCCACTTGTTGATATAGGTGTTTTTCTTCTCACTACAGGTGCTGACATGGTCGTTGTATTTAAAACATCAGAGTGTTCTGTATTCACACTGGGGCATTGTTCACTGACTGCTGCTTCTACCTGAGAAGAGGAAGCAGGCATGGAAGGAGTAGGAGCGGATAAAGTGTTACGCTCAGAGAAAGGCATTTCAATGTTAGTGCGTGTCGCAGCATATGTTGTCCTGGTGGACTCTCGGCCAGGAGAAGACGTTCCCCCTCGAGAAATCCATACAGTCTCTTTCTAATTTCTTCTTTTTTGCCAATAATAACTTGTTATCTAACGCTTGCATTGTAGTCGCTATATCAGAAAGAAAATCTTCTTTCTGTGTGTTAGTGAGAGCTGCAGTCAATTTTTCTTCTAAAGCTATAGCTTCTTGCTGAAGTTCCAACTCTATCAAAGTATATTGCTCAATAAGTAGTCTCATGTAGGCATAGCTCGTATCTAAATTAAGTTGCTGCCACTTAGACAAAAGTTCAGGATAGGCAGAGCCAAAAGTAGGCATTTTTAACAACGAAGACCTCTAG
This sequence comes from Protopterus annectens, assembly GCF_019279795.1. Taxonomy (NCBI): domain Eukaryota; kingdom Metazoa; phylum Chordata; order Ceratodontiformes; family Protopteridae; genus Protopterus; species Protopterus annectens. The sequence continues at coordinate 410,526,548 of NC_056748.1, read as the reverse complement.
GAACAACTTTAAAATTAATGCATGCCTCCATATGTCTTTTTTGCCACTGGGCATTCTTAATTTTACTAAGGTTGTCCTCGAGCTTTCTCATTGTTTGTAAAACATCTACATGCCAATCAGTATCTCTGTGTGTAGAGGCTGCTTTTGCTAATTCAGCATAACACAGTTTTAAAAGTGGATTAATACCTTCTGTTAAGATTTCTGTAAGACCCAAAGATCTGGATTCAAGTAACACATTGCTGGTTTCTTCTGTCATGTCCCTTCAGTGAACAAAATAGCAGAGTTCAGCAAGAAAAGAACACTGTCAGGGTAAGGTATCACCTCCCAAAAAAAGCACAAATCCAAAATCAGAAGAGGTTGATACTCCACAACAAACGAAGCAAACCAGATGAATGAAAAGGCAAGTCCTTTATTCAAATAAGTAAACGCTTTCACGTTGCTCAGAACACTTCATCAGACTTCAACAAACCATAAAAATTTGAATCAACTTATATATAAGTAAAACACCAATGAAAATCACATTAGCAAGTCACATGCAAGTTACAAAAATACATCATTTCCTTTCCATAAAAATTACATAAAATAAAATATATAAATATATGCTAATAAATGAATAGTAGAAGTAAAATGTTAAAACATACTAAAACATATATTAGATAATGAAACATATTACTACTGTTTAATGTTTCAAAGGTTTATCTAATAAAAATGGTCTCAATGAAAATTTATCATTTAGACCATGACCTTTATTCACAGATAGCTTAATTATCCACTTTGCCTCAGCTTTTTCTGTCTTATTGCCAATATTACCAAGTCTTTCTGTCTCTGTTAACTGTCCTATTACTAAAAATCTAAAGGCATGTGTGGTGTCATTTTGTAGTACATGCTTGGCTAGGGCATTCCCTTCATTCTCTCTATGTATAGCATACAAATGCTCTCGTATCCTTTCTCTTAAAGTTCTATTAGTCTTTCCTATATAGAAACAATAACATTTTATGCAGGATGCTAAATAAATCACATTTCTTGACTTGCAATCAGCGTATTCATTGAACTCATATTTAACACCAGTATCTGGATGTATAAAAACATTAGATTTCATTATATATATACACTGGTTGCAAGAGCGACATGCAAATGTACCCTTTCTCTCAGAGGAGATCTTATTTTTAGGCACTCTCTCATAACAAAGCATACGTTTCAAAGATTTAGTATTCTTATAGCTAAAAGATGGTTTCTCACCCACTAAGTCTTTTATACCATCATCTAACTGTAGAATATTCCAATGTCTCTTAATAATGTTGACAATAGAAGTATTATTATTAGTAAAGGGTATCACTAGTCTCCTCTTATCATTATTCCTCACTATAGGTCTCTCATCTATACTGCCTTGTTTTTTAATAAAAGGACGTCCTAGATGTGTACGTTCGAAAGTATCCAATGAATGCATATCTCTATTGCAATAACCTCTATGTCTAAAATCACTTTCTATAGTTTTTAATGCATTAGAAAAAAACAAATCATCACTAGTTATGTTAGAAAAACGTTTCACCTGATTATTTACAATGTTTTTATGTATATGGGGGGGATGCATGCTACTTCTGTGAAGAATAGCATTCTTCCTACATGCCTTCCTAAATACTTCTGTTTCTAGGGTATTGTCTTTTTTGCTCAATGTCACATCTAAAAAATCAATTGTGTTATGTGAATACATTTCAGTCAACCTAAGAAATGTGGTAGTTCCATTAATATATAGAACAAACTCTTTCAGGAGCTCTAATGTGCCTCCCCAAATTAAAAAAGGTCATCCACAAAACGTTTATAATATTTTATAGAAGTGGAGTAAGCCAAATGTTCTAAAACATACATATTCTCCCAATATGCTAACACAAGGTTAGCATAAGAGTTTGCACAAGATGTGCCCATAGCTACTTCTTTAATTTGAAGGAAGTATTCATTATTAAAGGTAAAAACATTGTGACAAAGAACCATTTCTAACAACATTGTGAGTTTAATAACTTGATTATTGCTAAGTCCTTTATTTAACAAATATAACCTTAAGAAATCTATCCCTACATCATTAGGTATGCAAGTGAAAAGAGAGACAACATCTAGTGTTACCATATAATCTGTAGTTTCTAAAATATTGTTCTCATTGAAAGGTGCTAGTGTTTCCAAAAACTGTTTTGTATCACGTAATATAGATTTAGTAGATTCCACGACTGGTCTCAAATTTTTTTCTAGAAAAATAGATATTGTCTCAGTTAACCAGCCTCTGCCAGATACTATTGGTCTAAGAGGAGGATTATGTGTAGTCTTATGTACCTTAGGTAAACCTCTAATTACTGGTATCACAGGTTTCTCTATCAAAAAATATTTGTACAGTTCTTCATCAATAATCCCACACATCAACATGTCATATAAATCTGCATGTACTGTTTTTATTAATTTATCTAAATCTGACATGCTCAATCTCTTATAAGTAGTAGTATCTGAAAGCATTTCTAACATAGTATCATGGTAGTAGCCGGTATCTAGAAGCACTGTAGCTCCCCCTTTGTCAGCTTGTCGAATGACTATACTAGTATTGTTCTTTAAATCATGAAGGGCTAACTTCTCTTCCTTGGTAATATTGTAGAAATCAAGTTTTGTATTGTCAGATTCAAAAAACTTCAACAAATCATCACTGCAAGCTCTTTCAAAACTTTCCAATAAAGGATGTATAGCAGGCATATATGTAGAAGGTTTTTTAAAAGACAAAACATCAGTATTAGAAGCATTGTTGCCAAACTGTAAACCAAGTGCAATATTTCTAACAAAACATTTTATGTCAACAATTAAATCACTTACATCAGTCCCCTGAGAGGGAATGAAGGACAAACCTTTGTTCAAAATCTTTCTTTCATTGTCCATAAGCATGTGACTGGAAAGATTGAAATGTATGTAATTATGTAGATTACTATGAGCAACCATATGTACATTGCTCAAATACAGGATTTTGAGCAGTCTATGTGTATCATAAAAACAGTGCTTGTCCAATCATACTGGGAGAACAGTAGTCTTGCATAATACTTAAGAGAATAATACAAAACGGTGCATGTTGAGGAGGCGTGTGGGCATGCTTCATGCACAGAATGTCAAACCTGTGATGTCAGTTCTGCGGAACTGGGAGAGGCGACTAGCTAGGTGTGTGAGCAACCCACTGCTTCTCAAACCCATGTCAGGATGCTGCCAGTGGGAGAAACAGTGTTGACCAGCTAAGTCTAATCTTGACACAACAACAGGTCCGTCCCTGGCAGGACGAACCAAAGATTGTGAGTCACATTGATGTTTACACCAGTATCGGAGGAAGATTATGGCAAGGCTCATATGTACGTGGACTAAACGGATGAAGAGCCTGCAGACGCTTTTGTTGAGACAGTATACTGGATGAGTACCGAGATGTGCAGAGAGGACAATGTGTGGAGGTGTGGTATGGCTGGGCTAGCAACTGGAGAATGGATGGTTGCTGTGTACGTGGAGCTCAGAGGCGGGGGAAGGAACTATGGGTATGACATTATGGTGGAGATATGCAAATGAAGCAGAACAGCAATAGTGTAGTGGGCAGAGCATCCACCCAATGAACAGGCATTCCTGGTTCGAGTCCCACTTTAGCACAGTCTATTTTACATGGCAAAGCACGTTATAACCAATAGTTTTGTTGCAAAACCCACTAAATAGCATATATATATATATATATATATATATATATATATATATATATATATACTCGAGTACCACAAGAAATGCACATGTGAAGTATCAGTGTCAGACTGAATAAGGCACTAGTAAACAGGTTTAAGCACAAATAAGCAATAGTAAGCATATGTAAGCACTAGTAAGTGAGCCAGAGGCCATTTGCATGGCGGTAAGCAATACCTACACTGGTTAAGAAACTCTGCAGCTAACACCTGTAAGCAGACATAATGGCAGGTTAGCAGTGCTGACCTCCGTGCAAACGTGCTAACAACTGACTAAATGTGCCTTAACCAGTCTGTATCCAACTGCCCATGTTCTGCCCAGCAACAAAATAAACAGCCTCTGCTTGGCTTGAACACAGAACCTCACACACCATAGGCAAAGTGATGTACCACTAAGCCATGTTACATATACATAACCCTGATGTATTCAAAACATATCAAACAGCCCAGTCATTCAACAGTATAGAGAATGTATTCCAACATGTAAATGTATTTGTGTGAGTAAATATAGTAATATCTAAACAGATACAACATATCAATAGATGTAGATATTTACATATATATATATATATATATATATATATATATATATATATATATCCATGGCAATATATATATATATATATATATATATATATATATATACACACACACACACACACACACACACACACACACACACACACACACACACACACACACACACACACACACACACACACAGCCCCACATCTACAGATAGCAATGGTAGACAAATACAAATATGTCCACATGCACCGTTAATGGGGTTGGGACGCCCCAGAATAATATAAGTCATGTACAAATAGGCATACCCCCCACAGCCAAACACATCATCCCTGCAATACACTAAAGTGTTACAGATCACATAAGCAGGACCTGACATGACATATGCACAACATGTAAACAGTACTACAACCCACCTGTATGATGTCAGGCTGATATTTGTAACATAGCATGCAGTACAGTGTGGCTCCCATAGGAAATGTAAAATATAGCAGCTATCAACATCCCCAGGGTACATATACACAGACACATATATGCAGATACAGATATACAGATATTATAGCTATATCTAGATATATATAGATATACATGTGACTACACAGACACCCACAGAGATATGTACAGTAAGATACATATGTAGAAGGTGCACACACTATGGAACAGCCACTATGCCTACAGTTAACAACAACTGGACACTGTATGGGCCACCCATACAAATGGCAATAGCTGCCTGCAACATATGCCCACAGAGAGGTCATAGGATAAAACACCACACACAGGTTGGCAGACATGGATAACCTTTATCTGTGTACTATTACAGTTTTATATGCCATGTACTATAGCTGTTCAGACACTGGCGTCCATATAAACAGAGTAATGCACCTGTGAAACAGTTATACTAATACAGCAGTCTGGAAAGGTTCACAACTGTTGCTGTCCAGGTCAAGCCTTAAAAATTGTATAATAGTAAAGACAGACTGGGCCACAAGATAACAAACTATCAACAGTAAGTAATGCAGGTGTATATTCCAGCAGCCTCTATCTACACTCTGTACAAAATCACTAGGTGGTAAAGATGTCAGTTGACCAAATGGGATGTCACTGTTACATAACAAGGCATAACTGACACCATCACAAGCACACTGGCAAAAAAAACAGTCTGTATGGCAGGAGGCAGTAGGCCTGCACTAACCCAATGTAAGTAGTGTAAATATAGTGTAAATATAGGGGCAGTGTATGGTACTGTACATCCAGATACCTTAAGGCAGTGCACCCCTGATACCCCCACATTTTATAACAGCCTAGAGTATTTATGGTGCATCCACCCTAGACTCATTAATACAGACTCATATACCCCTGTTACACACACTTGCCTCTGGATTGCATAAGGGCACACATGTATTGTGTAGGTGAAGCCCACGCATATATGTCCTCATCCCCACCGTATGTGTGGGGGATACAACAGCAGTGGACCTATGGCAGTGTGATAAACTCACAGCCCACTACAGAACAACCCCTGACAGCATGTCATATGGGCAAAGCTTCATATGTCCAGGTGGAGGACAGATGCTGGAACACAGGCCTATATGTGGACAACTGTTGCCATACACTAAGCAATTCAATGGTGTTACAAGATAGTCTGCAACATACTCTTAGTCAGGGAATTGAGGTTAGAAACATAAATGGATGTAGCCATGTACTGATTGTACTTAACACACACACTGCCAGTGAAATATCTGACACAGCACCTGTGTGGTGGACAGGCAAACCATGATAGGCACACCTCTGGCAACCAAGAGGATAGGCCCACAGTTGAGAGCTATGCAGACAGACTGCATTCCAAGATAAACTAGTATGTACACACTCACCCTGTAACACCAGTACTATACAAAGCATAACACAACTCTACTCACACTCTGTCTGCAGTTCTGGAACCGCCTACAATATTGTAGCTGGCCTGAGTGTGCTGGTTCTCCTGTAAGAGGTATTGCTACCTGCTGTCTGTAACACTGATGCCCACACACAGGAAGGATGTCCATCACACAGGAAAGGTAAAGGGACCATGCCCACATGATGTGGGGATTTATAGTAGGTGGTTGCCATGACAGTGGTAATTGGAAGTACTGCACAGCAAGCTGCACGCAGTTAGCAAGTGGAGGACACCAATTGGTGTAGAGGCCATCACCTGATCATGTGCAGCACCAGAGAGAGAGAGGCAGGGAGAGAGAGAGAGAGAGAGAGAGGGAGAGAAAAAGAGAGAGAGGGGGGAAGAGAGAGAAAACACAAAACAAAGAAATAAAGAAAAAAAACAACACAGCTCTTAAGCTGACTTCAAAGCAGTTTAGCCAGCTGTCATTCAAGAAGACATCATTCCCAGAACAGGTATGTGAGGTGTATATACATGTAATAGAATGTAGTACCTGGTCCATCATAATGGGATAGATGATGTGGAATGATTTATATGTGCCATCTGGTGTTGTTGTGATGATGTTCAACTGAACAGCTGCTATGGACAATAGTGTCTGTTCCTGTATATAGTGGGCCATAGCCATTAACTGTGCATATCAGAACTGGCAGACAAGATGTAAGCCATCATAGTGTGTGCTGTGTAATGGGAAGTATGTATATTATGTGGCCAATAGCTGGTGGTGGAAGTAATGCCATTATGACTGACATGTGGGAGCCACGGCTCACCACTAGTAGGATACTCAGAAGAATCTGTAGTGTAGCATGCCTAAATGCCATAGGTATGTAATAGGGTTACCTGCAATCGGCTCCTACATATACCCCCCTAATGTCAGGCCATGTTTATATGTGGCACCTGTCTGTGTTGTAGCAAGGTAGAACAGTGCAGCTGTGCAGGAAGATGTTGTGAGATTGTGGAGCTGATGTCTGAATGTACCCCACATATAGGTATGCATATGTGTACATATGTCACATGTATAATATTTAAAGATATATATGTATGTCAGCATGTGTGTTCTGAAATATACATATAAAGACAAAGTAAGACAAACCAGCTCGTTGACTAGGAAAAGGAGTTTAATCCACAAAATAGCACCAAAACAGCTGAAGTCCACGAATAAAATCCACGAGTAAGCACCAGGTGGAATCCAAGCAAAAAAATAGATAAAGCGCTTTTCGTTTGTCTAATTGCAAACTTCATCAGAACATAAAACAATGAAATTTTATCAAAAAATTGGGGCTTATTTAAGAACAACCCTTCCATTTTCGACATTTTAGGTACTAAGCCTCGTGTGGTTTTTAGTAAGGGTAGGAACATCAAGAATTTCCTTGAGAGTAGTTACAAACCTTCTTCAAGGCTTACAGGTATGTTTAAGTGTGAAAATTGCAACCAGTGTCGACATGTCAACTGTACCAACCAGTTTATGATTAATGGTTATTGTTACAGATTAAAATCTAAATTTAACTGTAATAGTAAATTTGTAGTTTACTTACTACATGTTCAGATTGCCACGCATTTTACGTAGGCAAGACCGAGCGTCGTTTGAGAGACAGGGTCTATGAGCATCAATATGCAATGTCTCATAACAAACTGGACAATGCTTTAGCTAAGCATCTCCAGTCTTTTTCTAATCATAAATTTAAATTTTTAATCATTGACCAGTATGTACAGGATGTTAGAGGTGGACCGGCCTCATTCAAACTTGAAGAACTTGAATTGTTATGGCAGATTAGACTGAATGCCTTTAACTATCCAGGTTTGAATGAGGCTTGTTCCATAGCCTGTATTCTTAAACTAAATAGTTTACGTAGATGAATAGATTTTATTGTATTTTTAATTTAACTAGTTTTTTTAGTTTTACTTTAAGTACTTTTATGGTGTATGTATGTATTATTTTTTGTAGATTTATGTAATAATTCATTTATCCTTTTTTTGTATATTAGATGGAAGTAAACTTGTATAGTGTGTGTTTAAGTGAGTATAGCTTTAATTTGTTAATTAGAGTTCCCGCACTTTTTTATTTAAAAGGACTTGTTCATTGATCATTTGTTTATGTTCTGATGAAGTTTGCAATTAGACAAACGAAAAGCGCTTTATCTATTTTTTTGCTTGGATTCCACCTGGTGCTTACTCGTGGATTTTATTCGTGGACTTCAGCTGTTTTGGTGCTATTTTGTGGATTAAACTCCTTTTCCTAGTCAACGAGCTGGTTTGTCTTACTTTGTCTTTATCAGTTTTTGTGCCATGTGTCACAGAAATATACATATACCCATGTGTAGACATATATATGTAGTCACATATATCTACACATACAGATAAATGCCAATATGGAAATGTCAACATCTGTACAAACACACACACAAACAGATATGTATGGTAAGACATGTCCCCTATATCACTACCGCAGTGATGTGTGCTATGTGCGAGGCAGCAGCACATACATAGCAATACAGACAGATATCTACAGCTGGCAGTGTGTGCACCATGGATGGGTATGTCACATGTTAGTCCCATCCTAGCACCACAATGCCCCTGCCTGCAAAGTATGCAATGGGAATATGGGGAAGTATGGCAGATACACATGTGGAGGTGGTCAGGAGTGGTAGATAAAGAGGACAGTCTACAGGGGGTGGTATGTGACACATGTGGTGGGTAAACACCGTGGAATGTGCGTGTCTGTGATGTGGATGCCCCATGGTCTCCAGTATGGCCACAGTGGGAACAAGGCTCCCTCCAGCTTCCACTCACAACAGCAGTCCACATCCTGAAGGTGCCAGGTCTGGTGGCTGAGCAGGGGGAGCATGTTGGCCATGTGAATGTGTATTGACTGCCTCACATGGATTTAGCACATCCCTCATGTGCCTGTGGAGCCTGGTATGGAACAGACCCAGATCTGAGCTCAGGGGACAGGGAAATGTTGGTGTGTGGCTGAGGGGGGTGGGCCATCATCCCCTGGGTGGTTCCACCTGATGGTATAGCTGTAACAGTACATGAGGAGGCCCCAGGTTGGCACACACATGTGATGCGGACAGGTATCCTAGTCAGATGGGTGTGGAGAGGTGAATCAGCTGGCCAATGAAACATATACATGTTAATGTGTCACAGTCATAGTACATATGTAGGTAGTAATAGTCTACACAATCCCGGTACATGTCCAACAACAAGCATATAACCCCCCTATAACACAGACTGTCAGATGTGCAGCAATCTCAGAGCAGCCATACCGCTGGCATATATGTAACCATAGTGGCCCTGACAATGGCATACAACTGAATAGTCTTTAACAGGCCCGCAATATTAGTGTCCACACAGGGGACATGGCTACAATCACAAAGCAGAAGGTGTTGTACACTACACAATCTGTCCAAATGGTAGTTAAGCTGTAGCCATACCTAATAAGTTGTGTGTATAGTCTGTTGAAGCTGATATGGGGGGGTGACAGAGATGTGTATTATGAACCATGGTAACCTTGCCATATGAGTCACTCAGGCCTGTTCCCATACTCATGTTTTTCAGGCACGATGGCACACAGCCACCTACCAACTTATTCTGCAGAGGAGAATGAAGTGATAATCAACCACCTGGTACTGCACTACCAGGTACTGTTTATCAGGACAGCAGTGGAACAGCAGGAGCGGACCACCCTGTAGAATGATCTCTTCTACAGGGTCAATGATGTTGGCCTGTGTAACCACAGTTAGCAGGTCTGGCATCATTGCACAGACCTGCTTCGCAATGCCCATCGCCATGCTGCTGCAGTCCGGGGGGATCACCTTGACACAGGGGGGAGCATGCCATCCATCCCCCCAGACATGTGTGGAGGAGATCCTGGCCAACCTCGTGGCACCTACCCATTCTGAACAACATCTACCACTGGACCCCTTTGGGGAGGTGGGGGTCATCCACACAACAGCTGAGGAGCATGCAGGTAAGGACACAGGATATATCAGTAGACCATTGTTGTGTAAATGTCCACAGTGGTACATGTAGATCATGCATATCTGATATGTTATACAAATAATGTGTTGCTGCATTGTAGTGATAATCAGATGTCCAGATGTGATAATACTGTGTGTATTTAAAGTAGATTTATGGTAGTACTGCACCCAGCCTGTAGCAGTGCCACAGGTGTGGGCACTGACATTGCATCTCTCACCCACTTATATAGGTCCCTCTGGGGTAACAGCAAGCCAGCATCCTGAAGCTGGTGAGTATGTATTATGTAGATGCATGCCAACAAATCGGACTTGTAATGGTGATGTAATATTCCATGCACACATCTAACAAACCTACCCTGAATGCATACTTTACATGTGCATGTATTGTTGTGTGAAATGCATATTCTCACAGGGGTGGACATGATGGGGTATTGAAAGGGTATGTCACACACCTGCATGACAACTAACATCCTGTCATTGCAGAATGTGCCCAAAGGGGGTAACATACTGTTGGTAGATATGGCCTACAGTAGCAAAATGTTCTGGACAACACCCATATACAGTGTAGCACCAGTATACATACTTGTAGGGCAATGCCAACTGCTGCTGAGATACACTATGGCATACAGTATTACACTAGTCCACATTATCAGCTGGGTCTAAGCTGCAACATGTGGTGTGCAGTGTATGGGACACTGCAAGCCGACACATATGTGTAGTGCTTACCTGTCATGCATCTGCATAAATGCTGAGGGGGGTGGTCTTAGCATGAAACACCAGTGCACTGCAGCAAGGATCCTAAGGATGGTAGAAATGGCTCTATCTGCATATAGTCAGGTCCAGGACCTGTGGCAGCCGTAATCCTATCCACACTGCAATAGTGATGACATTGTGTGAACACCATGGGCTGTGCATATGAGTGGACCTTGCAAACATGCAGAATAGGGGGACGTGTAGGGTAGGCTGAACATGCACTGGCAATTGCAGAAGGCCCACGCTGGTATACCCCTGCCATGAGCAGTGACTGCTATAGTACAGACAACAAGAGGTGTGATAAACCATCATGTTAACGGTGTGCACACACATCCCCACATGGCGTGTATGCATCGTGGTCAGCAGCCGCACACCTACCACAATTTGTAGACACTGCATGTGAATGTACAGGACATATGTTATATATTGGGTGTGTGTACAGCTAAGATCTGCAGTGCCGTGGTCCCAGGCCAGATCATGGATGTGTTTGTTAAAGTGATGACGGTGTGTACATCCCCCATAGCCATGGTTTGCTGTGATGGTTGTCAGTGTAAGCATTTCTGCAGTGGCCATACATGGTCTTTTGATGTTGACAGCTGTAAATCAGGCATCCGGGATTCACCAATGACAACACTCCACATATCATCCCAGGTATGTGTTGCTGAAACACATAGGGGCTGTGAGAGGTACATCTGGCATAAGTGACATTGTACTACACATTCTGCAATGTGTTGGACACCTGTGAGTTGTTGGGCACAGTACATGGCAGGGTACAGAACAGGTGCACAGCAATAATGTGTACATGGTTGCAGAGGTATCCAGGGGAAGGGGCATCACCTAGTCACAGCACATGCATCATACACATGTATACCACTGCTAGCATGGTGTGAGTATAGCTGAACCACATGCTGTTTTGTACCATATGTTCTGCATGTTGGCAGATGGGTAATTGGAGGACTGTGTGTATGATCATTGTGCATCCTCACCCGCATGTGTGTGTGTGTGTGTGTGTGTGCGCGTGCGTGTGTATCCTGGTGGTTAGTTAGTTTGCCTGCACGGTCGCTCTGGCGAAATGGTGGGAGGTAGATGCATGTATGATGCATGTATGTGTGGCCATGTATGCACGTGTGATTGTGGGGTGTTCATATGGCTGTACCCCCCGTTGTGACCATGCAGTACATGGATATGGAGTGCCACACTGCACAACAGGAATACCTGTCATGTACTCACAGGACAGCACATAATATAATATGGCCTGTAGCTTGAATCAGGCATCCAGAGGGAAGGTAGACCCCAGGTACACACATAATATTGCTTTCAGTGGAGAGGTCACCTACAGCCCATGTATGCAGCTCTACAGATGCATTGGGGAAGGAATAGTCAATACCAGGGACTGTATCCACATATTACAGCTGACACTTGATGGGATGACGCAGCAGCATATCCCGCCTGTACTGAGCATTAGATACAAATGACACACCAGTGGGAGGTATTATGGCTACAACATAGTAGCCCACACATATAGGGGCCATGCACATCATTCCGGCCATACAGAGGGTGCATACCAAATGACAGCATTGGGGCCATGTTACTCCACTACACACAGGTCAGGCAGGTAATGTAGCAACAGGCCTTGTGTTGTGGCCACTTGTGTGGGCATTTAGAGGACTGTGATGTTAATAAGTGGTAGCAATGTGTGTATTTTAATAAGTGTGATGCAGGATGGGGTAACACATGGACATATATGTGGGGCTGTCTGTAAAGGCATGGACAGGTAGGTAGTATGGAGATGTGTGTGTGTTTGTGTGTGTGTACTGTTAAGCAATGTTGTACAGGTTTTAAAGTGCAGTTATTGTTTTCCCCCACAGGTGGCAAGGTGGGTCAGGGTTCCTCCTGCACCCAATCTGAGGTAGGTATCCATACAGATACCGATGATGATGATGATGGTGAGGCACAGGTGAGGATGTCAGGGGCCGACACTGTGCATACATTTGACATCCCCCTTTTAGCCACACACAGTTACAGTGCCTATACACACCTCAGCACCAATGACCATAGCAGAGGGACAGCTGGTGTTCAGTGGCATTACACAGGAAAGTGTGGTAACCATGCCTACTGTGTCCAGTCACAGCAGGCATAGCTGGATGTCTGGCAGGCTGCCACATAAGTGGATGTCCTAGGGTGCTCATGGTCAGGCCGCTGGACATCACGCCCCTGGCATAGGCAACATAGCTGCAACTAGCAGACGCATGTTCCAGGCTCTAAAGGTGGTGCAGGCACGTATTGAGTGTTACAACAGACAGGGTCTTAGGCTGCAGTGTGCTGCACTTGCTACTGTAGGCGACAACCTCCGTGAAGTGGCAGCTGCCATCCGTGCTTCTAATGAACAAGCAGATAGACAGTATGATGAGCTGATGGCTCTCATCAGCCGTGGTGTCTGTGCTTCGACATGTGATGAGGATGTGGCGATGCCCACATGGACATGGCCTGGCAACACCAACAGCTGGCACTCAGCATGGCCAAGCTAGGACTCCAAGAGGCTCCTGTAGTGGCAGTAGCAGGTGTGCTGTCCACACCACACTACAGCAGAACACATGCACGTGGTCCTGGCCAGTCCCAGGAGGGATGTGGTACCAGCAGACAAATGTTATTAGCATATAAAAATAGTCCAGTAGCACAAAAGCAAGAACGGCCAACTGACCAAAGGTTCCACTGTTTATTACGACAAAAAAATGGTAAGCGCTTTCGGCTGAGTTACTCCAGCCTTCATCAGACAAGTCCCTGAGGGATTGAGAGCATCGCTCAGGGATTTGTCTGATGAAGGCTGGAGTAACGCAGTTCGTGTTTTGTTTCATGGTTTAAAATGTCATTAGTAGGTGAGAGTAGCACTCCAATGCCAGTACATGCACGTGCCTGTGGAACCCCAGGCAGGCACAGTCCATGTGTCCATGGCTGGAGGCAGAGAACTGCACACCCTGTCAGGTATGGTCTGCAGCTGTCCATGAACACCTGTGTAGGGCAGCCACAAGGCAGAACTGTGTGCATGCATACCCACACACTATGCAAACACATCTAGGGTACCTCATACCTACACACACCACATCATTTCAGCCAGCTCCCCAGAATACACCCCTCACCCACACACACATGGTGTCAAGTATATGGCCCACCCTCGGCCTCTGGCAGACCAACACCACACCCTGTGCATATGATGATACCTGTGCCCCTTCCCTGTCATCCATACCATCAATGCAGGAACAGGCTGATATGGTTCTGATGCACAGGGTGAGTGTACACCAGTGTACCATAGTCCTGCAGTGTATCATGTTGTAGGGTGTAGAGTGTTAGGCATAATTGGCAGGTGGTGTAGCCATCCAGCAGTGATGCCTTCTAGCTGTTAGTAATACTGCTTGGTTGTGGTCTGTAAACTGATATGCAGGGGTGTTGTAGGTGTACATGTGTCAGCATGAGGATGGTCTGCAGTCATAATGCACAATGGGGTATGTCACTGTGCTGACACCATGGCAATGACATATCTGGGGTACAGTCGGACACATTTCACAGGTTACTATACCGGGTATTGCCTGTGCCACATAGACAGGTGGCCCGTTGAGGTGTGTATACCCTGCAACCTGATGTAGACCCATCCACATACATGCACACAGTTACTTGCCAACACTGGGACTAGACCCATACCTAGCTATGTCGTGATACTTACATGTGTGGCCTACATTGCACAAACACTGCCTTAACCTCTCTGCATCCAACGGTCCATGTTCTGACCTGCAACAAAATATGCAGCCCTTGCAGGTCATTAACTCAGGGCCCTTTACACTGCAGTCACAACACATGACCATTACACCATGACCACTGTGGGGACAGCTGTTGTGTTACCAATACATCTGTCATTACCCAAACTGAGTGGTATTGAACACTTGCCTTTACATCCTAGATTGTGTAGTCCTTGGCATTAATATGATTGTTGCATCACATATGTCGTTTCATCATACTGTAGACATAGCAGATACATATGGTGGGAAACATGTGGGAGGGTTTACGCAACCATGACGTTTACTCATGACAGGTATATGGTTGTATACATATAGGTGTATAGATGTCTACAGGTACATACACAGGTATACACATACATATGTCTGTATACACATCTGTATAGTGCTACATATATATGGCCATGTGTACAACTTTTCGTATGTACATGTGTACATATCTATGCATATATGTATCTATATATGTGTATATGTAAGTATACGTATATGTACATATGGATTTGTGTATATAGCTCTATATGTATGCACATCCTATGTGTACAGATGCCTAGTTATGTTGGTATATGTATAGATATCTATGACTATATGTGCTTACATATCTATACCATTATATCTACTACTGTTGATATATCTGTAGACATCCATACGTTTATGTGCATATGTATCACTATCTGTATATGTGTAGACATATATTGCTCTGTATATGTATATATCTGGGTGTGTATATGTATATCTATGTACTTATACATACCCATCTATATATGTTGATATGTATATGTGTAGTCATAGATATATATCTGAATGTACATATGTACTGATGTCCTCACCATATGTCCTGGACATGGAGTGTAGACCTACCCCAGCCCCTCTAGTCCCAACATCATAGTGCAAGTGGATTTCAGGTATGTATAGAAGGTATATTGGTAGACTATTGCTAATATAATTGTGATTGTCTTCACAGACATGGTGTGTGTGAGAGGTCATATATGCTTTCACGTGTGCCATTGGCTACTGACTGACATCCTAAGGACATCCTGGTAAAGTACCACTGCTAGCACACAATGCCCTGTGGACTGCAGCACATATATTGGCCAATATATGTGGACATTCTGAAACACTCCATACAGTCCAGAAGTATACACAGAACCCCTTAGTGCTAAACATGTGTACCATGCATGGCAATATGGATGTTAACAGCCATGTAGATGGGTATAACATGTAACGACTGGTATACATATGCCACCATGGGTATGCATTCACACATCCCTGTCTGGCCTGTCACATAATACCGCTGGTACAGGGGTGCCATGGCCACATACTACCCATTGGATAGTGACATACATCTGTACAGCATCCCACTGCTCTGTCTGACATACATGACTGTTAAGGGAGACACGGCACCAGTACATCCAGCAAGTATCTCCACATGACATCTCACTGGATAAGTACACTAAGCTGCTAGATATATAACAATGCACTGTGCAGGCTACAGGCAGACTGGCTCATCACTGGCCAACATCTCCTATGGGGGAATGCACATGTACCTGCATATATAGCAGGCTCTGCAGGCATGCCACACCACAGGGTTCAATACACCTATGTGAAGGTGCATAACCACATCCAATGTGAACACAGCCACATATGGTAAGCTAGCATAAAAGTACAGTATATGGACTATCTGTTCAACAACATCCTCATATGTGCCACTCACAGACTAACCCTACATATACTATGGGCTGCTACATGATGTGGTCTGCTGTCTGTCTGTGGTATGGGGCATGCGTGTGTATGGCCGTACAAACATGTAAACCAATACTTTAACATACAGTGGAGCACCATGTAACATCAGATAGGATGGGACCTATAACAATGGCATCTACCACAGTCTGCACACAGGCAAAAGAACATGTTCACAATCCACACACTGTCAAAAGTCGCCATAGTTGCACAGACCTCAATACTGTACAAATGACCATGGAATGTCCTGGCAATGTTGGCAAATATTACCTGTACTGTCCATAACATGTGCAGCAATCTGATATCTCCCTGGTTTGCTATCAGATATGATGACACTTATGATGGTGTACAGCACACATGCACCTTGTAATGCATGACATATGTAGAAAAGTTGACAGAGTTGTGGCTGCAAGCACATACACAGGGCCAATATTGACATGTTGCTGTGTTAACCTCATACATGTACTGTTGTAACAGGGTTTGTTGCAACATGTGTCCTATGAGGGATATGAAGTCAATAACTGTCAGGGCTTTCACAATCTGCAGACTGCAATCCTCACACTACATTCTGCAGTTCACAGATATGTGCTCTGTGGGTAACACGAAGGGCACAACACACTGCTTTGTCTGCAGACGACCCTGCAGATGCAGATTCCTCATTAACACAGTACTGACATGGCAGGTATTACAACTTGTAGGACAGCCATATCTACACACACACACTGTGAAACCAACATTACTCCACAAGGAGTATAGCAGCACTTACAGTCTGTAGTCAGGCTAGGCGCATCTCCCTCCTGTGACAGTTCTAGTTCCTGCTCACAGTGGATGTAAAGGGCCAACACCAAAATGATGTTCCTAGATATTGGAGTGTGCTACCATACAATTGGCTATGGGAATGTTACCACAGCTGTTCCACATGCACTTATCTAGAGGAGGACTGCAATTGGTGCAGAGGCCATCAGCTGATCATAATCGTCACTTACAAAACACCAGCTTCTGCCTAGCAAAGCAGGTGTACATCCCACATCCACCAGAGAGGGTGTGGGTGGGACAGACAGAGAAAAAGTATGTCAGGGAAGGTGTGGATAAGTAAAATGTAAGCATGTTTGTGTGACACACCTACCAGTATGTGGTTTCAAACACCTGACTGCTATGCATAGCTATCACACGTGTATGCAGTTATTGCATGGACCACATAGCTTACATGTTGGTGAGCTGTCCAGACATATATGTGCTGGTGAGTGACATCTACAACACTGTTGCGATACAGTAGGCATAGCACACGAGCCTGTCCACATGAACAGGTGTCAGCGTCAACACAGCCACACTCTGTAAGGGACCCATACACATTACCACATTTGGCTGGGTAGCAAATACACTTCCTAACCAGTTACCTTGCCACAATACAGTAATGCGTATGTATGAATTGGCCCACAGGGGTTATCCTGGGGTTCTATGGTCAAAGATTATGCAACGGTGTCTTACATTAGAGAGCATGCTTCGGTATGCCACTGGGTGTGGTACTGGGTGTGATTGTGGTTGGAAGCATCACACACCACACACACAAGGTGCTAGTACCAGCGTGCAAGTGTGCATTGATTCACGGGTGTGTAGTGGTTGAGGGTCCCAGACAGCTGTACAAGGCTAGGTGAGGGGTATACCTTGGCACCAGACCACATGAGAATGGTCTGCATTATGGCTAAGAGGTGTAGTGTCCAGAATGGACCAGACAGGCAGGTATAGTTTACACCATCCAGTCTCCTGGGTTACTATTGTGCATGGCCAGTGCTGTGGACTGCTTGGCATGTATGTTTTCTATATGCCATGACATGGACAATGTTTGGGATGTGCACACATCCCACATTCATGTACAGTAGCATGTGGAAGTGTACCTGGTTTGTCTGGCCCATGTTGTGTACACAGAATGCAATTATCAGATGTGACAGTCCCATCCTCATGTGGTGGGGCCAGGTAATGGACAGCTGGTTGACCCTGCACCTACATTGGTAGCATGCTACAGGTATTCCCTGGTGTCAGTGGCATCTGTCCATACAGGGCATGTGTGTAAGGCATGTTATGTCCATTGCGGATCACATTTAATGGAACCACAGTTGTTGCAGGCATCTGGTGGGAAACATACTGAGGTGCACTGTCTGCAATTAGATGCCTATCATACTTCTGGACAGGGTGCCATGGCCTCTGTAGGCCACTGCATTTACACCATTGTTACTATCAGTCGCTAATATGCAGTGTACTACAAACATCTTGGCTGTTGTCTTGCCATGTGTGTGTGTGTGTGTGTGTGTGTGTGTGTGTGTGTGTGTGTGTGTGTGTGTGTGTGTGTGTGTGTGTGTGAGAGACATGGGTTGAGAGTGTGCTCTGGGTAATGCTGGGGTTGCTAACTGTGATTGCCTGGCCTTGTTGTCACATGTATGGGTATGGATATGCACTCCAGCCTCTTGGCTATTTCGCAGCAGCTTTCCCTGTACAGTGGACATTGGGATATGTACTAGGGCCACCATATAGGAAAATTGCAAAACCCACTACACATTGGGCCCAGGTGTCACACACGCACACCCTCCTACACACAGGTTACGGTGTACAAAATACACACACACACACACACAGACACACACACACACACACACACACACCTGTCATGTCCAGGAGTAGAACCCCTACCTACACAGTTATACTATGCGCCATGGTGATTACTGCAGTACTCCTTCCCAAAATGTGTATATCACATTGGCTGACATCAGCAGGATTGTCAAAGTACGGCATTTGACAAGTACTGAGTGTGAATAGACTAAAATGCATTGCTCCTTACACAGACAGTGGAACACACACAAAACATCCAGAACTGCCATGGGAGGTTATAGAACCCTACCAGGGTTCTGTATCACACTACAGCAGTACACAGTCATGGCATGCGCTATGGAGATTACTGAGCTACAACCTTCCCAGAAGTGTATTACTAAGTGGATGACATCAGCTGCCTTACCAAGGTAGAGCATTTAAATTGTAGGGAGTGTGCCTACCCTACAAAACATTGCTTTCAACACAGACAGAGTAAGACACACACACACAAAACACACACACAGTTTCCGAGGCCGGGGTTAGAACTCCTACTTAACTAGTTTATCAGACTACAGCAGTGCACAGTTATGGCACGCGCCATGGAGATTACCGGCCTATCACGTTCCCAAAGGTGTATTACACAGATGATGACATCGGCCCACTTGTCAAAGCAGACCATTGGAGGTTGTAGTGTCTGTGAATGGACTCAAAAGCATTGCTCCCTACCCGGACATAGGAACACACACATAAACACACGAACATCCACACTTGCCATGTCTAGGAATAGAACACCTACCTAACTAGTTTAGCACACTACAGCGGTACGGAGTTAAAGGAAGCGCTACAGAGATTACCGGGCTACAGCTTCCCAGAGGTGTATTACTAGGTGGATGACATCAGCTGCCTTGGAAAGGTTGAGCATTTGGATTGTGGGGAGCATGGCTGGCCTAAAAAGCATTGCTGTCTACACAGACTGACAGACACACAAACAAACAGTTGCCATGTCTGGGAATAGAACTCATATCTAACTAGTTTATCACACTACAGCGGTACGCAGTTACAGGACATGCTACAGAGATTACTGGGCTACAGCTTCCCAGAGGTGTATTACTAGGTGGATTACATCAGCTGCCTTGCAAAGGTTGAACATTCGTATTGTGGGGAGCATGGCTGGCCTAAAAAGCATTGGTTTCTTCACTGACTGACAGAGACACACACACACAGTTGCCATGTATGGGAATAGGACTCCTACCTAACTAGTTTAGCACACTACAGCAGTACGCAGTTACAGGACGCGCTACAGAGATTACTGGGCTATAGCTTCCCAGAGGTGTATTACTAGGTGGATGACATCAGCTGCCTTGCAAAGGTTGAGCATGAAAATTGATGGGAGCATGACTACCCTAACAGGCATTGCTCTCTACACAGTCAGACAGATACGCACACAAACACACACATAGATGGCAAGTCTGGGGTTCAAACCTCTACCTAAGTAGATTAGCACACTACAGCAGTACACAGTTACGGGACATGCCACAGTGATTACTAGGCCACAACTCTCCCAAAGGTGTATTTCACACTGGATGACCTCAGCAGGCTTGTCATAGTAGGGTTATGGGGGGGGGGGGGCATTGTGCGTGCATGGGCCATTACCCATTCATCTAGAGGTTGATATGCCACATGCAGGCACACACAGGGTCATGTTTCACAGGTAATTGTATGCAGTGGCTAGAGGACTACATCTTTGTACAGTCATGTTGCACAGCTGGCACATGCACTACATAGTCTGTACTGCTGACAGATACTGGTGGCTAGTATCTGCAGTGAGTGACATCTGCTGCTCATGTGTTTGGGGCCCTTTGGCTGTGTGCTGGGTGGGACAGGCCTGGATGGCTTCTTGTTACAGTCACCCTCTTCCACACATCTATGTCCATCTACCATTGGCTTATTACAGTGTGTTGTCCTTACATATATGTCTGTATTCCTATCCACTATGTGTCCAAGGCATGAGTGGTGCATACTGATGAGTGTCTGCATTAACAACTGCGATTGCCAGATATTTCTTGGCCACTGGTGTTTGCAGACATGGCCTTCATGTGTTTAAGTGTGTGAGCATGCCCAGTGTGACCTTTCAGTATGTTGTTGACTTACATTGCCTTCATTTCTCTATGTGTATGAGCATGCCCAGTATGGCCGCCTGTACTGCATGTGTGGGTGAAGTCCAGGTAGTTTGTACTGCAGTGCTGTATGTGTTGTACACCGACAGGTTGCATGCTGTCTCAGCAGAGTATTCATCGATCAGTTGGTATTGGCTGTTACTACATTTCTGCATGGGGGGCACACCTGACTATTTATACATTTCTACACAGGATTGGGGGGCACACCTGACTATTTATACATTTCTACACAGGATTGGGGGGGGCACACATGACTATGACTATATGTCTACGTAGGATGGGGGGGGCACACCTGACACTTGTACACATTTGCTAGGACTGTACTGGTATGTCGTGTACTCCATTTCAGTCTGTGGTTTTACCTATTGCGCTGGTTAGTGGTATACAAGTGTACTACAGAACTTAGCTTATAATTACCTACATATTCGTGTCTGACCTTCATAGCCTTCACAACTGACATCCCACTGCCTGGCCTGCTGTAGTCAGTCTGTGAAGGCCTGGGGGGGGTGCCCATAGGCCTCATTCAGAGGCCATAGCACAGCCTTTGTTTGTGTTTGTCTACATCTGTCCTGCTGGCTGTGACTGTTGTTGTGTATGTGATCCCCCTTGACTAGCATGTGTGAGTCACTTACCTTGTGGGTGTCCCAGTATTGAGGGTGGTGCTACAGGGCTGCCTATGTCAGATGCACATAGTACACTTCCTACATGTGGTTAGGCACAGGTAGTGTAATGCTTGGCATCCCTTTTACTGTATGTGAGAGTCAGAGACAGGTGTAATTCCATGGGGTTCTCCCATGTCAGTGTATGTGCTATGCGTTGCCTCTTTGCCAAGGCCAGGGCATACTGGGCATGCCTCCTTCTGCCTACTGGGGCAGGCTCAGGTTGTTACTCCTCCGAGTCACTCTGTGCCTGTGCAGGCCTTGGCAATTGTGGGGGGCTGTGTGGCCCTGCCCCGTGCTGTTCCTGCTGCAGCTATTTCCACAGGATCATATTGTGTAGCATGGCACATACAAGGACAATTTGGGTACATGTACCTGGTGAGTACTGCAAGGCTCCACCGGATGTGTCCAGGCACCGGAACCGTGACTTGAGCATCTCAAACACATACTCTATTATGATTCTTGTTTGTGAGTGTGTCTCATTATGGAGTTCTTGTTCGTGTGTGTGTGCATTTCTGATGGGTGTCATCAGCCACGGCTCCAATGCGTATCCAGCATCCCCCACTCGGTGACCGTCAGGGATGTCCCCATTGGAAAATCGGTGGTACAGCTGAATCAGATGCTAGATGTGGGAATCGTGATAGCTTCCAGGGCAGCCAGCAAATTAGTCTGTAATATATCTTCATATAAACTTACAGCCTTTGAGGAAAGTTTATTGAATAAAGGGTTAAATGTTATACCTAAGAGTCAGAGTAGTCTCACGGAAACAATTACTGATTTAAAATTTTTTTGTAGGAATATTATGTTAAAGTTAATTTTTAAGCATGAGTCAAATGATAGCGTACGCACTTTTCAGTTTAGGAATCTGAGTGACTATGTTCCTCTGAATCATCCCTTAGTGGATGTGTATTTAAAAGTGACAAAAGAAGAACTTTTTAAATATTTTGATAATAGGCATGTAAAAACAAAGCAGAAAAGATATTATCGTACAGATAATTTGAATTGGCAAGAAAGACAGTGCCTGAAGCATTTACAATCAGAGGAAACGATAATAATAAGACCTGCCGACAAGGGAGGCAGAATAGTGGTTATGGATATGAATAAATATACCACCTCCATGAATAATCTGCTAGGGGATAGGTTTTATAAGAATATTTTGAAAGAAGATGTGTATCAAGTTATTAAGTACATTAAAGATACCATTTCAGATATTTATAGACGTGGGCTTATTACAAAAGAAGTCTTTGACTACCTTTTAGTCAAAGACCCTCTTATACCACAAATATTTGGCCTCCCCAAGATTCATAAACAATTGAATGATCCACCAATGCGACCTGTTGTTTCTGGAAGTGGCTGGGTAACAGAACATCTTTCCGTTTATATGGAAAAGCATTTACAACCTGTTTTAGATAAGATTCGGCATGTCCTGAGAGACACTAAGTCATTCTTGGTAGATCTTTATGACTGTTTAAGAGGAGTCACAAATATGGAAGACATTATATTAGTAACGATGGATATACAGTCTCTATTTACTATAATCCCCAACAACATAGGGATTCAATTTATTTCCGATTTTTTAAAAGGGAATAGTGACTTTTCATTGGTACAGATAGACCTATTAACATGCTTTTTGGAACTGGTGTTAGAAAATAACTTGTTTGCATTTCAGGACTCTATTTATAAGCAACAAGATGGTGTGGTTATATTCCCATGTGCCAATACATATGCTAATATGTTTTTGGCACATTGGGAGGCTACTAGTTTATTTTTGGTTGAGGAATTTAGGGCACATGTCATCTTCTACCGACGATTTTCGATGACCTTTTTATTTTATGGAAAGGGAATGGAGATGATTTGGACAACTTATTTATGAAAATGAATAGTTTAACCGAGTACCTTAGGTTCACAATTAATAGCTCTAGAACCAGAATAGATTATTTGGATCTGTTTATAGAGAGGCTACCGAATGGATTATTTAATACAGGAGTTCATCGCAAGTCATGCTATCAAAACAATTTATTGATGAGATCTAGCATGCATCCCACCCGTGTGTTTAAGAACATTATTAAGGGTCAAGGAATGAGAGCCTCTAGGCTAAATCCCTCTGAGGTAGGCTTTCTTGAGGAGATCTCTAATTTGAGACAGAGACTATCAAACAGAGGTTACAAGGAACAGGAGATAGATGAACATTTAGCTATAGCAATGGAAAGTAGGAGTACAGCAGCACCCTATTTTGGACCATGTCACAATTTTGATAGAGATATTGTGGTCAACAGACAATCTATAGTTAAGGTTCCAGCATTTTACTCTAGTGATAGGTTAGATTTGGAAAATATTATCTCCAAGCACTGGTCCATCTTACAGGTGGACGACAGCATTAGAGAGATAGTGGGTGACTACCCCCTTTTTCTATATCGCAATAAGAAGAGCTTAAAGAAGATGATCTGCTATCCCAGGAAGAATGAAATACAATCAGTGGATGAGCATACTAGTCCATGTGGGCACTGTAATTTTTGACAATATATAGACACGAGCAGAAGTTTCCTACACCCTGATTTAGGTAGGGAGTTTACAACATCTGTAAGAGCTGATTGCATGACAAAGAATGTAGTCTATCTAGCAGTATGTATGCACTGCTCTTCATTTTATGTTGGAAAAACCAACAGATTTTTTAGGGATCGCATACGTGAACACATATATCATATCAGGAAGCGTTTGGTACATAATGCTTTGGATAAACATGTGATACAACATAATGACAGTCACAGCTTTCTCTTTAGGGTTTTGGAAGTTATATTACCTAGTATTAGAGAAGGTGACATCAAGAACTATACAGAGTTTAGAGAAAACAATTGGATCATAACATTAAGGGCAGATAGAGGCTCAGGATTAAATGAGAGAGCCTCTATAAAACCATCATTAATGAGACGGCGTAATGTTAGATAAGGTTTATATAGCCATTTTTTATATAGTGTTTCCTGAATTCTGTTATAGATGTGTTCAATGTGCCCTAGTCATAAAGTATCATGTTGGATGATGAGCTAGAAACATAACAATATAGTTTTTATTATTGTTTATATGTCTTAGTAGTTTATATATATTGAAGTTTCTATGCATGCTATTTTATTTATCTATTTATTTTATTTATCTGTTTATTATATCTGTTATGAAATATCTATATTGTTTGTCTCTGCAAGTTGTTTTCTTTTGATGTGCAGCATACTGAATTATCAAGTTCATTATACAGCATGATTTGTTTTTTTAAGTGATTAATTAATGCTGAAGTTTGATTGGTGCTTGGATTTTTGAATTTTATTATATATGGCCTTAGTTTAATTATATTTTATATGGATCTGATGAAGCTTGCATAGCGAAAGCGCGCTCATCCGTTTTATTGTGCCTGTATTTGGAATAAAGCATTTTTACAGTTTACCCGCTTTTGCTCCGTATTTTTATAACTGTGGTTTTTCGTTTACAGGTAGTGTAATGCTTGGCATCCCTTTTACTGTATGTGAGAGTCAGAGACAGGTGTAATTCCATGGGTTTCTCCCATGTCAGTGTATGTGCTATGCGTTGCCTCTTTGCCAAGGCCAGGGCATACTGGGCATGCCTCCTTCTGCCTACTGGGGCAGGCTCAGGTTGTTACTCCTCCGAGTCACTCTGTGCCTGTGCAGGCCTTGGCAATTGTGGGGGGCTGTGTGGCCCTGCCCCATGCTGTTCCTCCTGCAGCTATTTCCACAGGATCATATTGTGTAGCATGGCACATACAAGGACAATTTGGGTACATGTACCTGGTGAGTACTGCAAGGCTCCACTGGATGTGTCCAGGCACCGGAACCATGACTTGAGCATCTCAAACACATGCTCTATTATGATTCTTGTTTGTGAGTGTGCCTCATTATGGAGTTCTTGTTCGTGTGTGTGTGCATTTCTGGTGGGTATCATCAGCCACGGCTCCAATGCGTATCCAGCATCCCCCACTCGGTGACCGTCAGGGATGTCCCCATTGGCAAATTGGTGGTACAGCTGCATCAGATGCCAGATGTGGGAATCATGATAGCTTCCAGGGCAGCCAGCAAACACATTCATTATTATGCCCTGAGCATCGCACATGACCTGACAGTTGTTGGAGGGGAAGCCCTTGCAGTTAATGTACCCCGCTCACCGGGTTGTGCTTTAATGCATATGTGCGTGCAGTCTATAGCACCCACTACCTCAGGGTATTCTGCTATTTGGTGGAACAGTTGCATATTGCTGGCCAACGCTTCACGGGTGTTGATGAAGTAAACGTGCTCACCGACATCTGCTGACATGGCATCCAGGAACTGGTGGAGTACCCTGGATGCTGATGCCTGTGAGATTTCCATCATATCCCCAGTTGGCCTTTGGAAGGTACCTGTAGCTAATATTCTTAGGCCTACACATACCTTTGTATCCACTGGGATGGGTTCACCTCTGTTAGTTGTGTGTGTGAGGCATGGCCGGCACAGCTCAACAATTTGCTGTAGAAGGTCCCTGTCCACCCTATAGCGCTTCACTATCTCCAGCTCATGTAACCCTTGGTAGGTTACCCTTTGTCTGTACACTCTTCTCCGTCTCCTCACTGTGGGTTGCTCAGTAGCATTCACATCCTCACCACCCTCAGCCTTCTCCACAAGTAGTTGTATGGTAGCTATTGCAGCTCCTAGCATTTTGCAGTTGTGAGTGTTAAAAGTTCCCCGGTTGTTTACACCGGTGGTGTAGAGTGTGGGAAAAACCGGAGGGGTAGATGCTTGCATAGTTTATAGTAGTGTTCTGGACTGGGCTGGTCTGCTGCCTGTGTAATTGGCTGGTTCTGATACATTTCACCTACCAGCTAAGCTAGTTCTTCTTGATTACCTTCCTACTGCTGTTTTCTCTTCCCATTGCCTTCCTGTTTGAGCCAGTGTGCGCGCCGCACAGAGTGCTCAAATGTGCACACTGCTGCTATTTCCTGACTTAACTTCTTTTCTCTTCCTGTAAAACCTGGTGCATGACGCGCACACCCGGTTAGGCTTTGTAAAGAGTGCTGGGCAGGTTTAGATACACCCCCCTAGCTTAGCTGTGGTAAGGTAGGAGCAAACCCGAGCCACAGGGCTCCAATCCACTTACAGTATGCCTGACACACACCCCCATGATGTCACCTACCTCCTAGGCTTGCACCAAGTTATTCCTACTCTTACACTGTTTGGACCTGACTCACATGCTGGGGAAAACTGGAATTCACTATCCTTCCCCTCATTTGCATAGGATTGCTTGCGAATGCATAGTTACATGTCACACACTGAGCCTCCCACCATAGCAACCACTACTCACTGGCCAGGTTGTCTTCTGCCTGCCATTGACTTGCATGGCAGAATATTGATTTCAGTTAGAATGCTTATTTTAGGTTTATTTTATTATTTTACCCTGATCCCATTTGGGCTCCACTGCCCTATGCTTAAACAGCCAAGATCGGCTAAAAAAATAAAAGCTGTTTATTTTATTTATTTTTTTTTGTTTGCAATACCAATGGCCTTATACTTGGCCATTGGCATGCTTACTACTTGATATGCAGCTTTTATTCGAAGCTGTCATAGCTCCGTTTTTGATTTTGCAGAAATTTACTCGTTTACTAAGCGAGTACATTTCTGCAGACAGCACTAATCTTGCACGGACTGTTGCAAGCTTCCTGGATTGCAAAATCACCTTATTTGCATGGATTTCACCTGCAAATGGGGTGATTTGCATACTAGGACTTAGTCCATGCAAGATTAGTGCAGGAGCACTCATGCACGCCCCCTGCAGGCCGTTCCTGGATCGCACGGCAGACATATTGCCTGCTTCAGCTCCTGCACCAATCTTTAACTCCATGCAAGCTTTTGAGAATCTGGGGGTAAATCATTAAGAGTTTTACAGCTTTCAAAACAGTAAATATCTTAGCAGGAGTATACTTTTTTGTTTTCCCCAATCATAACCATTTGGATACGTGTTCTCTAAATAGATGTAAAGGTATACCTCTTGAGTTTTACTTTTCTCCACTCTTCACATTCATTTCATGAGCTAATAACAACTTGTTTATCCTGAGAAATCTTCTCATAGCCCTTAATATTAATGTTATGTTTGTACACAAATCACGTGCAAATGTTTTAGAAATCATAGACCTTAGATAGCAGGAATCACATAAAATGTTTTACTAATGAGTCATAAACAGAAAATGAAAACAAAACATAGACATGTTAAAGAACCTTATAATTAGCATATAAACAGAGTAGAAACAGTAGATGTCCAAACACATTTAACATAGTTGCATATGACATATAAGAAGCACCACCAATATGCTAAACAATTGCTGAAATGTTAAAACAAGTAATTATATACTGTAAGTAACATTATGAACATAATTATAAAGCTCCTAATTAAGCTGCCTCATACTTTCAGTCTTTGGCTGTACCCTGTGCAGAGCAAATGTCCATAACACAGGCTTAGAAGATGATATTCCTACCATATATAATATGCAATCATATCTGCCAGTGACTTTATTTGTGTGCAACAACCATATGAACAAAAAGCAGCACCATTTACACTTCAGTATCTATTATTATTTTATTTTCATTTTCTGCTTTTGTTTACAAGAAAAGTCTGATTGGGCTAGGACCCATTTTCAATAGGTGCCTGGGGAGAAGGGCTTCAATATATATATATATATATATATATATATATATATAAATGATGACTATTTGCATGACACTTTACTTTCGAATATAGTATAGTGTATTTAATGCAAATCATTTACATGCTAATGTAACAACTGCTTGAAAATGACTATAATGTTTGTTGTCTTAAATATGTACAGTGATTAACCCTCATAATGGATTGTGGCTGAAAATCTAAACAGATTTATCTTCATATTCAGTTAGAAAATGTATTAAATATGCACATAAGCTAATTAAGAGATAAACAAGTAAACAAAATGTTGCTAATTGAGACTGAATGATGTTAGCTGTTTTTTCCTATTAGCGGTACACAGGTCAGGGGTACTGGAAAGAAAACATCTTCAGCTTCCACATGCATGTGTAGACCTCTGTTTGCACTCAACTATTAATTAAGCTGTAAGAGAGAAATTGTCTTACTATCCTAGTCTCTATACTTGTAATATATTCTTATACTATGATGGCTGAAAACTAATCGTTGTGCTCCTGGACAAAAAGTTATCCTCTGACATCACCTGCCATCCTTTAAGGCTGATAAAATTCACTGATTTGCTTATGTGACATTAATTATTATTATTATTATTATTATTATTATTATTATTATTATAATTATAATTATACCTTTAGCTGAAAGTTTATTTGTACAACACTGGCACTTTCACATCACTGGTCTGTTTTACTGCTGCATTCTTAACTAAAAAAAATCAGTTGTTGCCATAGTCATTAAGACAATCTTTAAGTCCAGAATATGCTGCAAAATGACATTCAATATTCTGATAGTTGCAGATATGCTCTTCTTCTGCAGCTGCTTGCATTGTATCAGTAAAAATTACAATTTAATATGCCACAAATTTAGATTAGCTAGTAGAAATGCAAATCTTTTAAGATATCACTTTTTGCTTTTTTTTAACTAGTAAAGCTAACAAGCACCCCATGTGTTTCAATATGGTACTGCACAACAGTAATTCATACATGTGTGTATCCCAGTCTCCAGCTTTTTATCTAGTTTTAACAAGATTCTAGTTTGTTGCTGTGATCAGTTTAAAATGTTCAATAAAATACATCAAGTAAAAAGAAACAGTGAATAATTAACTCTCAAACGCTCGTTGTACTTTATTACAAGAAACTGCAGTGAGATAGTCAAAGCAGGATTACTGCAAAAATTCCAAGTCACATGTCATTTACTGGCAAAACAGTTAAACAATTGTTTGCATTAAAGCTACTTTTACACCATTTTTCATCACTTTTGGTCTGTTCTAGCCTTCTGGTCTGCAGTATTCTTTATTTCAGATTCACCAAGAAAGTGAGGTTTGCAGTTACTGTTTAGCATACTAACATACAAAAAAACATAACTAAATGAGCATTAATCAACAGCAATGTACCAGTGTAGAGAACACTGTGGCCTTGCTCAATTACAGATGTCACAGACTGCTCCTGTTAAGGCTTGTTACACACTATAGCTGAGACACTGCAAGGAACCTTTCTTTTTAATCAGTTGTTGCTGTTAATTAGAAAACAAGCATTTACATTTTCATTGCAAATGGATCTGGACTGCAATTAAAATGCGTTTCAACACATACCTGCAAGCCACCATTTCAGAATGAGGCAAACAACTTAACTATGTGACTGAAAGGTAATTTATAATGAAGCAATATTAGTTTCTTTAATGATAAGAACTCAAGAACATGAAAATGGCAGTTTCAAATCCTCTTTAACATCAGCTGCATTATCATCTTCAAAAAAATTGCACAAGAAAGACTGGATCATATACTTTTAGTATGAAAATAGTTACAATTACCAAACTGGACAAATATTTACAACACTGAAAACATTGGTTTTTTTATCTAATTTCTATGATGATTTTTTGATAGTCACCTACAGTTTTGTATGTGTGTGTGTGTGTGTGTGTGTGTGTGTGTGTGTGTGTGTGTGTACACACACACACACACACACACACACACACACACACACACACACACAAAATCTAATCTGTCTTTCCCTTTATCCAAGCTTGTTCTCATCTGTCACATGATCTAATTACCTAGTTATAGCATACCAAATCACTCTGCCTTTGTTTGCCAGTACCATACTCTAGGCATTTCTTGGTGGAGCCATTATGCTATGTTGTAATATGTATGTACGCAATAAAGCATTATGGTGTGTGCATGATATCTGTCACATGTCCGGTGGTGTTGCTTATACAGTATGGAAACATGGGAAACTATGGGCCAGATTCCAAAAGATGTGCTTACAGTGCAGCAACTTACTCAAGTGTAAGGCCACCCTATAGCCTTACACCAGAGTAAGCCACTTACAAAGAAAACGTCTTGTGGAATTGACCCCATGTGACACTGGTTACAATGCAGAACAATGGTATGGTCATGTAAAAGGAAATAGACATTTCTGGATATCTGATCCTCATCATTTTGCAGAAGGGCAGTTATCATAAAATATTAATACTGCCGAATAGCAAGAAAACCATGTTTGTGTTATGTAAGAAACGGAAGCTATCAAAAGTAAACAAGAGCTTCTCAGACTTGTAAATCATTCTGAACAGAGTAAATGAAATGTTTGACAAATCAAATCACAACTTGATAAACAGTGCAGTTTAATCTACACGCCGAACTGCAAGCAGTTCTAATTTGTTAACAAATTCAGAAGTGTGCAGGAAAATATGAACTGCAAATCACAGCAAAATTCATTTATCTACATCTGCTGTACAGAATGTACAGAATCTGCAAGCTACAGAAACACAGAATGTGAAATAAAGGCACATGGTGTGATCACATAGTGTTCCATGTGTTTAGATGTCTTCTTTGGTAACTGTTATTGTGAAATTAAACACATTTTTGTTAAGTAGTTTATTCAAAATAAGTTGGATAACTTTAGTGTCTGACAATACTGTCTATCAGAGCCATTCTCTGGGGATGACCAAAACAATAAATTTTAGTAGCACCTTAAAAGGTAAAATAATAAAATATTCTATATGACTGGTTTTAAGAAATGTGTTGTGAATGTATAATTTTTGTTTATGAGTTTGTCAATTTTGTTAACACAGATTGAAGAAATCTTCATAGTTAAGATGAAATTGC